>NW_024734754.1:595000-639105 GCF_018991925.1 Homarus americanus | reverse complement strand
CCCCCCCACACCTTTCCCTCTCCTCCCTTACACATCATTTTTCAACAGATTCAAGGAATGTGAATTTGTATACGTATTATTTGTTATAGAGAGTATCGAGCTTAACACACGGTATTATCCCTATACATGAACTTTAAGTCACAGTCGACTCGGTAACACCCAAACTCGGTGACCTCCCGCTGGCAACACTCTGCGGTTGCCAAGCGGTATATATCTGCAAAACTTACATTCCATGAAACTCTAATGAATTATTAATTATGAATAATTAATATCACTGAAGTGTTTTAATAATTTAGGCAATTATATTACGAACAGACGTAATGATTTGAGTTTGAAATTATTGAACAAAATTATTTAATAGACATTATTCCCTCAGCTGACGTCATTAGGCTATGAAACGTTTTATACTGGAACTTATATTTTGCAATAAGAACTTTGTGTGTGTGTGTGTGTGTGTGTGTGTGTGTGTGTGTGTGTGTCTCAGGATTATTTTACCTATCAAACTGGCCCCAACATCAGACTATGGATCACATCCCTGGCCCACAGAGTGTTAACATACACCGGTCCGTCATATTGTTTTAGTCGTTTAGTTTATTTATATAATTATAATAAACTTTGTGATCATCAATAATACTACTGTGCTGTGCTGTGCTGTGTTGTGCTGTGTTGTGCTGTGCTGTGGTCAGTTAATTGGCAAAAATGATTTACATTTAATCTGTGACAACTGACTCCTAGTGGGTGGCCTGGCGGATGACGATTTAGTCTTTAATAAGTCAGTCAGGGGGATGGAATGTCTTGACTTCCTCTCTTCTCAATCTTTTTTACCATTTTTAGAACTATAATCACCTACGATGCTGAGTAAAGACTATTAGAAGACATTAATACACTATAAGTAGCTGTATATGTCACAGTAGAGCCTCACTGCTGACCTCTTAAGTGAAATAAACATCCGCATAATTTTGATTCAGCTGGTAGGTGAAGGAGGGGAGTTACCGTCTTAGAACACTACTCAATAACTTTATTTACTCGGTAGATACTGTGATAAAGCTTCGAGAGACGTCATCAATCACCGAGGTATATCTAACGCTTAATACATCAGCTTGAATATTAATTTTGTTTTTGTTTTTGATGATTTTAATTTTTGGGGGGACTGGAGACCTCTTGGTGTTACTTAGATATTACTGTCCTTTGAGATAACAACTAAACTGATAAGTGACGAAGGGACTAAATCGAATCAAAATCAGAAACTTTACATATTCGACATCAGCTTTAATTATGTAACCACCCAAATTTATATACATACATGCAGGATACATGTATAAACTGAGTGTGACAAAAAAAAAATACATATATTCGTTATTTTGTTATATGTCAGCGATGTACTTAAGGAAATGAAAACAGGAAGACACTGTAGGGTTTCGCTTGATCAACTCTGGCCGATGTTGCCCGAGGGAGGTAAAGGAGGGGTGGGAGATGTTTATGGGTGTGGTGGTGGGAGGAAGGGAGGGAAGGGTGGTGGGGGAGGAGTTCTGTACGGTGATGTTGTAGGGGGATGAGGAATAAAGGAAGAGGGGGAGGTGAAGAAGGAAGGAGGGAAGAAGAGGAGGGAAGGAAGGAAGAGGAGGAAGGGGAAGAGGAGGGAGGGATGTTTATGTGGTGTTGTTGTTAGCAGAGAAAAAAAGAGGATGAAGAAGGAGGAAGGAGGGAAGAAGGCGGGGGAATCAAAGAGGCAGGGGAGAGAGAGAGAGAGAGAGAGAGAGAGAGAGAGAGAGAGAGAGAGAGAGAGAGAGAGAGAGAGAGAGAGAGAGAGAGTCACTCAGGCTTCAGCAGTCGTCAACAAATCACATCAACTGGCTTCCATAATGATATTACTTTCCTGATCAAGTAATGAACTGACGAGGTTCATTTGTTTACATCAGGTAGACCCATACTGTTATTAGTAAGAATGGCTGCCACTCTGTACCTATCGACCTACGCAGCTGTACATATGATCAGCTCAGACAGACAGACATTTAGAAAGAAGACAGAATAATCCAGGTGGTATCAACAGGTGTGCGTCATAGTTCATACCGTGACAGGTGTTGATAAGAGATGACGGAAGGGACAGGTAGAGAAAAACAATAACAATGAATATTACGTTACAAATATATAGACAGACTGAGATAATTGGACATACTATGTGTGTGTTATATAAACCTTCTAGATTAGCCAGCAGTGTGTTAAAGAAAGACCAATCATATCTCCCGGGTGGCTAATAAAGATGAAATCATTGGCTGGGAAAGGTGTACCGGAAGGCTTTCTTGTTTGATCACGAATGTATCGCTTCCTGCCAATAACTGCGTCTCTGGTAGTCATCCAAGGATATCATTGGCCGGGCTCTAGTACTCCTGGCCAATCAGCGAAGACTAGAGATAGAATGTTATAATATGAAGGAGTAAAATAACAAAAGACGAAAGCATGGAGAGATAAATAAGGTGAACGAAGAGAGGAATAAAGAGAATATAGATAACACGAATAAAATATAACAAATAACAACAACAGGATACGAACTACGAAGCGAAAAAAATAATTATATGGGAAAACATAAAGAAAACAGCAATCAGAGAGAGAATGAAGAGACTGAAAGAGACGAAGAACGAGAGACAAGAAAGAAGTCAAAGAATACAAGAGATAAGGAGGAAATAATAAAATAAAATACGAATGGAAGCTTAGGAAGGAGAGACGATTTGAAAGATCCTCAGCACAATATTTTCCTCTATTTGAAGGACAGACAGAGACAGACAGGCAGTTAGACAGACAGACAGACAGACAAAATTCCAGATAGATAGATAGATAGATGAGGCAAAGAGCCGGATGTGCCAAAGACGACCAACTCCTTATTAGTGCCAGTGCCACGTTGTACAGGTAGATGGCTCTATGGCACCTGGTAATACGTCAACACAGGACATCTCTTGGTGGTGTCAGAGCTTGAGGGATTGTGTGTGTGTGTGTGTGTGTGTGTGTGTGTGTGTGTGTGTGTGTGTGTGTGTTTATCATTCTCTATTTTAATCATAGGAAAAAACACAGTATAAAATACCAAGAAAAAAACAGCAAAAAAAAACAAAAAAATAACAAGATAAAACAGCACCAAATTGAACCTGGTAATAATAATTAAACGATGAATTTATGTCTCTCTCTCTCTCTCTCTCTCTCTCTCTCTCTCTCTCTCTCTCTGTGGTCCCCCAGAAGGTAATGTCTCCACCCAAGTGACACAGCCATCTGACACACCCGATTAATCCTCAGGTTTATTTAACTCTCCGACACACGCCATTACACACCTGTACGGCACACAAGCAGCATGAAGGTAGCGAAAAGGCCATTTAATGATCGGTGAACGTAAAGCTTTTTCAAGGATCCTTAATGGGGCTAATAAATTGTGAAAAGGTTATTGGAGAGAGAGAGAGAGAGAGAGAGAGAGAGAGAGAGAGAGAGAGAGAGAGAGAGAGAGAGAGAGAGAGAGCATTATCTTCTCAAAGCCACTCAAGTTTAAAAACATACGTATATGAAATACAATGCTCCTCTCACCCACAATATAGACTTATCATCAAGCAGCATTTTTTACGTCGTCATTTATGGTGATTGCACCGCTAACTCAAGTGTCTAGAGAGAGAGACATAAACACTCAACGTCTGCCACAGTTTGATCACAGTACTTCAGACGGCAAAAGAAGAATAGTAATGAATAAATTTTGTGGATGTTACTGCAGCGTAGATACTGATTATTTCTCAAGTTAGATTACCAATATAAACGCCTAGCTTAACCTAACCTAACTCGTGTCCCAAAGGTCTGACAACACTTAGGGACAGTGTAGATAAATAACTTCATATACTAATCCTTCAGTACACAAGGAGGCATAAAGGGTGGCCGGCACTGAACTCGGCCACCTTCTTTTCCCAAACTGTAACGTTAGGTAGCCATTAACAGCTGGTTGAACTTGGGGTCCTCCGGCAACGAATCAGCGACCCTCAGAACAAAAATGATTAATGTGTTTAAGAAGAAATTGTAAATGGTTGAAATATCACTGATAATATAGATTAATCCTTTAAGAAAGATGGTTTAATTTATAACTCTCTGAGGACGATGGTTTAAGGTATAACTCTTTAAAGGCGATAGTTTATGTTATAATCCTCTGGGGGTTAAGACCATCGTCATGAAAGAGTTAGGAATTAAGATTTTCTCGGAAGTCAATTCATTTTCATTCAGGTGCCTCGGGGAAAAAATATCCTGCTTATCCTGTATATAAAATAACACACAAAAAGAACTCAAAGATGTGACAGTCTAGAACCAAATAACATATCACTGGGACAACTTTTAATTCCCGACTGATCCACACATAAGTAACACAACATCACTCGAGGTTTAAACTATTGTATAAATGATCTCAAGGGACATATTCGGGTGATTGAAACAACTCTCCCTGTAGCGGCCGCCTCTGTTGGAAGTTCAAATATCAGGGTAATTCTCGAGGGATTGTGGACTATTGATTTGAACATAACAAGTAGAGCCTTCGTAAAAATAACACAGACGCAAGAAAAAAAATACAATGTATATTTTGTATCTGGAATCCTTATAAACATCAATTAACTCCTGGACGAGAGCTTCATTATACCATTATGAGAAAAATTTCATATCCACTTGCGTTTAGGAATCGTTTATAGATGAAAAGTTTCTCCCAAATGTCAGGTCAAATTGGACGAGGGAAGCGAGGTCAGGACTAACTTACAATCAAGCCAGAAATGAACAAGTTACCAAAGTGTTGATTAACTATACATAAATTCCTGAAAAGAACAGCGTGAAGTTTCTTACCTCGTTCTGGCAGTTGGTTCGGGGGAGTCCAGCTGATACACACACACTCATGCTACCTTCCTACGTTCTTCATCTTTCCTCTTTCTCCTATACCTTTCCTCATTCTGTCTTCTTAATTTTTCCTCCTTTCTTCCTTCTTCGTCATCTCTCCTGCTTCCTCTCTTCTGCTGCTGCTCTGGAAATGTCGTAATAAATACAAGTTACATCATCTTCTCTCAGGTAAGCGTTGGTCGTGACACAAGACGTATAACACATTCTTATTCAACACGAAGCATCTCTTAAATCTGTGGTTCAGGTCGTCTCTCTCTCTCTCTCCTTACACGAACTAGCCCTCTTCAGCCCGCCATATACACTAGCCTTAATGCAGAACATCTGAATATTAGTTACCCGTCAGCTTATTTCACCCGATGATTAAAATACCCTAACGCTACCTGAGGGGGTTAGGTTAAGTTAGGTTAGGTTAGATTAGGTTATTTTAAGTTGGATTAGGTCAGGTTAGGTTAGGTTAGGTCAGGTGTTCCGTCACAGCTTTTAGTGTTCATGTCATAATGTATTTCAGTAACTAAAGCCTGTCAAGCGAGTATTCTAGGTTTGATCTTACACTACATTAAAGAGTGATAATTAATTAAGAGAGCTTCAATTCGCTGGTAATTTGCTTCTTTACAAGATTAACGAGCTGCCTTCTTACTTACAAGTGATGACACAGCGCCGAGCAATATCACGGACGGACAAAGACAACTATCACTCTCGGCCTGAGCTCTTCCTGAAACTCTCCACGCCTTGTAAGAGCCCCCCCACCCACTTCCTCCATTACCTATATAAACTTCTTCCTTTATCCAAGTGTATCTTACATCCCATCCAGATGAACGACTCATTCTCCCTCGTTTTTTTTTAACTTAAGACTCAACACAAAGAGGAAAGTGGTACGCTAATTAGAAGAGAAGACCTTCGCTTGATGTCTGAGCACTGGACCAAGTGATCAGTTTCCCTGGTAACGTGATCAGCACCTCCTCCTCCTCTCTCTCTCTTCCTTCACAGCCGGCTGATCAAAGTGAGGTATCGCAGATCTGTGTGCAGCTCATCTTGCATAATTGATTAGCATTTTGATTAACTACCCACGGGAGTGTCGCCTCATCCACGCCAGACTCCCATCAGTGATAAATCTTGGTTGATGAACTGACCAGCAGAAGAAGAAGAAAAGGAGTAATAGTTGTTGTAGTAGTTGATGCTGGAGTAGTTGATGCTGGAGTAGTTGATGCTGGAGTAGTTGATGCTGGAGTAGTTGATGTTGGATAGTTGATGCTGGATAGTTGATGCTGGAGTAGTTAGTAGTAGAAGTAGTAGACCTTGTATTTACCGTCCTTAATTCTACTAGGTCCTTGTTCTGTCTGTTACTTGAAGTGTTCGATTATTGTACTAACTGACCCTTGAAATAACTAGTCCTTGGATCTTGGAGTGACCACTGACCTTTCCACCACTCTCACACTCAGCTCATCGTGGGTCAGTGTACTGGCGTGTTCCTTCGGTGTTCGGGGCTACTAGGTCCTTGCAACGTCCCGGGCCATGACAACGTTAAGGAATTGTACCGCTCTTGGATGTGTGTGAGAGTGATTTTGATAGTGGGACCTGGGAGAGTGCCTTGGGTGTTTGAGTGTGAGAGAGGTAATAGTGGTGAAGCCTGAAGAGTGTTATGTATGTGTGTAAGAGAAGTAGTTTAAAGAGAGAGAGAGAGAGAGAGAGAGAGAGAGAGAGAGAGAGAGAGAGAGAGAGAGAGAGAGAGAGAGAGAGAGAGAGAGAGAGAGCAGCCCCCCAAGCGGTCTTCCCCACACTCCCTCACACACCATTAGCTCAGATATATGGCAGGAGGTTTGCGCAAGGCACGAGGTGGGAGTAATTATTCATTGACGTTAAATATCAGTTGATTCACTGAATATTCAGCTCTCGGCCAGGCGAACGTGGAGTCAAGGAGGAAGAGGAAAAGATTAAATATTGTATCATACACTCTCGAAGTACCACGGATAACATGGTATATGTATAAGGCTTGATCACTAGTTACAAAAGTTTTCCGCCAGGTTTATCCCCTCAGTAAAGACCGAGCGTAATTAGTGACCGTAATTCTTAGATAATAATCCTCCTCTACGAATGGTTGAATCACCGCGCATAATCTAATGAGATCTAAGATGAACAAGGATACGGTAGGTGAGTGTCAAGCCCCCGGGTGTGTAAACAAAGAGGGAATAATGTCATGAGGATCATCTTTTCTAACCTTAACAAGACGGAGAATAAGTCAGAGTAGAGACCTTCCTTTATTAGTACTAGGTTAGGTTAGGTTACGTTGGATGAGTCAGCTTCACACATACATACAATAATAAAGAACAAATAAGTTTCGAGAAAGATATTATGTTAATACTTGTAAGTGACACAGATATACAAGTGTCTAGAGATTGTTAAAGGTCACTTAGGAAGAAATCTGTGAGCCATGGCATGAGACTCCTCCGAAACCCAAGGTCGATGGCTTTGTTAATAGTTAAGCTGTGACTGAATAAGTAAAATGCGTTGGTGAAGTCTAAGACGAGAGCCACAAGATGTCTTACTTTCTTCTAGGTCGCGGCATATGAAAACAGCTAACGAGACAGTGAGTGGTGGAAGAGGTCCCCTTGTGTGTAACGTACAGTATATCATTATATACATGAACCTTACAATCACAATAATACACCAAACCTTCAACAGTACAATAGGTTCTCATTAAAGACTCAGATGCCAGAAAAGAAAACAAATGCCATCTGTGATCCTCTTTTGTCTTCCTGTTCCCACTAACGTAAATACATACCATAGATCTACATTTGTTTTTAAGTCCAATAATGTTTGTTCCTTGGTTACATCTCTGGAACTTACGAGCTTATATTGTGTATTCTACCTGTATAGTTCTTGTTATAGACAGGTGGATACAGGTATATGGATAAGTTGGATAGATAAGTGGGAAGAGGAGTAACAAGAATATTGAGGCAAGTGGAAGAAGAGAGAATGAAGAAGAAAGGAAGGAGAGAGAAGGAAGAAGAAAGGTAGAAGGGAGGAGGAAGAAAAGATGAAGACAAAATTTAGAAGATGAAGAAGAAAAAAAAGAAAGAAGAATAATTATAGAAAAGTAAATAAAATCTTAATCATCCTGGAAAAAATATCTTATGCTTCCTCTGAAAAAAAAAATACCTGCCTCAAATTACCTGGTTTATTACGTTTAAATGTCACAACGTTGTTACGATAATTACCCTAATAATGTCACTTGTTTGTTTAAGAGATGACGTAGCCAACATTACAAATCTCTTTTTTCTTTACTCATTTGTTTAATTATTTTTCTATCATTAAATTTCGCTAAATCTTTTTATAGAGAGAATGGAAAAATAGAAACAAAACTGAGATAACAAGAAACGAGATGGATGGTTGAGGTGAAGGAGGCATTAGAAGTGAAGGGAGGCAAAGGTGGTTTAGTCATCCAGGAAACATCAGTGTGCGTGAATAAGTGGATAGCATGGCGCCGAGTGATTTTTTGCCAAAGGACTTGTTGTTGATGGGTAATGCTATCAATAAATACGAACGGATGACTATAAATGATGGGAAATACGTGTAAATGATCATCTTAATTTCCGATCGACTATACTATAAACGGGATAAAATGCTTTAAAGAATAAAATGCATACCTTCACCCTCACTCAAACTCCTCACAGAATAACTCCCGGAAAACCTTGGACAACAGATAAAATAAGAACCAGGTAACCAAGGTAAGAATAGTTTCAAGATACAATCAATCGTGTTTACCTTTCAGCTCCTGTATGGCTCAAGTTACCACCGGGAATATAATGCCGTGTGGAAACTAGATGGAATTTCCGAACCCAGAGAAAACACGTTTGGGTAAATTTGCAACATGTGATGATTGAAAGGATACAAGCGAGGCAATATTGTCCTTTTTCATTTATGTTGCATGTGTGAGTGACAAAGAAAGGTGGTTTTGAGAGACAGAGAGAGAGAGAGAGAGAGAGAGAGAGAGAGAGAGAGAGAGAGACACTATACGAATACTCTTGCCACTTCTAATATCTCTTCCATCTCTCACCACATTATTATCTCTTCCATCTCTCATCTCTCCACCACTTGATATTATCCATTACAATCACAGTCTTCCTTCTAACCTTTCTCCTCTATGTTCCTGTTATCTTTATCAGTTATCCTTTGACACTATCTTCATCCCTCACCTCCTTATCTGTAAATGTTGGATTTCTAAGCTGCTTCTCAACTTAATTAAAGACAATAGGTGTCATTCAGATATTCATAAGCGGTCACTGTGTTGTCCACCTTATTATCTTAAATCAACATCGTCACAGTATTTCCTACTTAAACAATGTTACTTCCCTCACACCCCGTCCCCCCGAACGACTCTCAGCTAGTGTCAAAGGATTCATGTATGTCTGTCTGTCTGTCTGTCTCTTCATTTAACGGTTTATTTCAGTACTTGTAAGTGACCCAGGAAAGAAATATGATTTTTGCGACACACACACACGCACACACACACACACACACACACTCTCTCTCTCTCTCTCTCTCACACACACACACACAAAGCCGGGCGAGAGGACATGAACAAAACACTCTTAAGACCTCCCCGCCGTTGCACAATCTCCTCCCCGAAGAAGCTTGCGTCAGGCGGATCCTACACAAGAAAAAGATCAGCTTCACCTGCGTCGCCAATCTACTAATGTGCTTCTGTAGCCTGAGGGAGAAACTGCAGGGTCTCCCACACACTCACTCACTCACCACCACCATCACCATCACTGTAGTCGTCACCACCACCAACACAATCACCACCACCAACACAATCACCACCACCACCACTATTGTCAGTCGTCAGTCCCCACCTCTCTCTCTCTCTCTCTCTATTCTCCCTCTTTTTCTCTTTCTCTCTCTCTCTGTTCATTGCGAGAACCATCCTGTCCCCTTTTCCTAGTTCCCCTACACATTCTTTCTCCCTCTATGCCATTTTCTCCTCTGTTTAGTCAATACCATTACCCTTTTCCCTTCCATCCTCTTCAACACGTCTTACTCCCATTCCATCACCCTTTCCTTTCTCAACTATACAAACCAAGACTTCTCCATCCTCTCTCTCCTTCTCCTTTTTCATCCTCCCTCTCTTTCTCCCTTTCCATCCTCCCTCTCTTTCTCCCTTTCCATCTTCCTCTCTTCCCCTTCCATCCTTCCTCTTCTTCTCCTTTTCCTCCTTCATCTGCTCGCCCCCCTCCTCCTTTTCCTCCCTCTTCTCCTCCCCTTCCATCCTCCCTCCCCTCCCCTTCCATTCTCCCTTTCTTTCTCCCCTTCCATCCTCCCTCTTCTTCTCCTCCTCCTTCTGCTCGTCCCCTTCCTCCTCCTCCTACTCTTCTTCCTCTCGTCTCTCATATAGTAGCTCCCTCTATCAACACTGTACACACACCGCAGTTTACATACAAGGTATCTCACCCTACCCCCATTACTTCTCTCTCTCTCTCTCTTCAGTGTCTTCCCCTTTCTCTCTGTCTGTCTCTATCTCTCTTTCAGTGTCTTCCTGTCTGTCTGTCTGTCTGTCTGTCTGTCGTATCTCCTTTCTTTCTTTCCTCTTCTCTCTCTTTCTTCTCTCTCTCTCTCTCTCTCTCTCTTCTTTTTCTTCTCTCCTCTACTCTTCCTTCTTTTCTTCTTCTTTCTCTCTTTTTCATTTCTCTTTCACTCTCTCTCTTCTCTTCTCTTTTTTCATTTCCTTCACTTCTCTCTCTTCTCTATTTCCTTACTTCTCTCCTCAGCTAAACAACGATGCCTCCAGGTGGTCATGTAGGTGAGCTGGGAGGAAATGATATTGAAGAAGAAAAATATTAAAAAGAACGTTTGATGGTGTACGAGAGAGAGAGAGAGAGAGAGAGAGAGAGAGAGAGAGAGAGAGAGAGAGAGAGAGAGAGAGAGAGAGAGAGAGAGAGAGAGAGAGGAGAGAGAGAGAGAGAGAGAGAGAGTAGAGAGAGAGAGAGAGAGAGAGAGAGAGAGAGAGAGAGAGAGAGAGAGAGAGAGAGAGAGAGAGAGAGAGAGAGAGAGAGAGAGAGAGAGAGAAGACAGAGAAAGAGAGAGAAGAGAGGAAGGTAAAGAGTAGAGAGAGAGAGAGAGAGAGAGAGAGAGAGAGAGAGAGAGAGAGAGAGAGAGAGAGAGATTATCGGCAAAAGGAGGACATAGGAATTATCGGTTATCGATGTACAAGGGAAGAGGAAGTTATCAGAGGGAGAGAAGAAGTTATGGGAGAGGGGGAAGCAGAGGGGAGAGGAGGAAGTTATCAGAGGGGAGAGAAGGAAGTTGAGTGAAGGATTGTAGGAGGAAGAGATAGATATATAGATGGATAGATAGATATAGATTGAGACAGACAGACAGACAGACAGACAGACAGACAGACAGACAGACAGACAGACAGACAGACAGATAGATAGATAGATAGATAGATAGATAGATAGATAGACAGATAGATAGGATAGATAGATAGATAGATAGATAGATAGATAGATAGGTAAAATGTTGAGATTTTTAACTTAATTAGTCAAAGAGAAAAGAGAGAGAGAGAGAGAGAGAGAGAGAGAGAGAGAGAGAGAGAGAGAGAGAGAGAGAGAGAGAGAGACGCACACCCACCTTCCCCCTCTCCTACAATATATCCCAGGATTAAAACTATGAACTAATGAAGATGTCTCTAATTTGAGGTAAATAATAAGACAAATTTGAACATCTATTCTGTAAAAAAAAAAAAAAATCCTTCTTAAACTACCTTCACCTCCAGCTCAGTTGATCCCCCGAACACGGAGTCAACTCAGGCAACAAGTTGACACAGAAATACATGTTTGGTGACGAAGGCCGCAGGAGACACGTGCTGGTGGGATGGTTCTGGTGGTGATTTCTGTCTCTCTCTCTGTCTCTCTCTGTCTCTCTGTTGTACTATATCTTCCTGTTTTTGTATCTCTTAGTTTTCCTTTATCCATCTGTCTGTCTCTACCGTCTTCCGTTCATCTCCTCTTCATTTCTACGTGTTACTTGTTTCTACGTTTTTTTGTTTTTATTTGTTTTTTTTTCATTCCCACCTCTCTCTCTCTCTCTCTCTCTCTCTCTCTCTCTCTCGTTACATCACCTTTCTTTCACCCTCCTTATTTTCTCCATTCCTTTGTCAACTTTGTGTCCCTCGTCCATTCCTATATCGTCTTTCCTTCTCCCTCCTCCTCTCCACCTCTTGCTCTTTCTCTCTCCATTCCTGTTTCGTCCTCTACTTCTCCCGTATTCCCATTCGTTTTCTCTCCTTTTCTTTATTTTTTAAGTCCCTCCTCCCCCCTTTCTCCTTGTTTCTACCTTCTAGTCACAGTACTATTTATCCTTCATTAAAACCAACCATCTCTTATTGTCCAACTTAACCTATAGTCTCTGTGCTGTACGATAGTTTAGGATGATTTAGTTGGTAGTGGCGGGCGTATGATGTTTTCGTTAGCCGTCTTTAAATACAACTCTAACTCTCTCTTTCCCCTTATAAGTATCGTCACTTTTCGTCAGTTCGTCACTCCTATTCTAGAACCGCCCTAGGAAGTTCCTCAACCAAGTGTGTTTATATTGCAGACAAACAGATTAACACAGACACACTTTAGATGCGTGTTAGTTTATTATTGGTACTTAATATCCATCTGCGGGTGTGCTGGGTAATATTACGGTGTTGTTAGGTGTGATATTACAGTCAAGTGGGTGTAGTTACTGCTGTGTATGACGTGACAGTATTACGTGTGACATGACTATACAAAAAGTGTAACATGATGTGAGAGAGTATCAGACATGACTATACACCAGGGGTAAGGGGAGAGTTGTATCAGATTAAACTAGAAAGGAGGTGATGATGATGGGGTTGAAACGAGGAGAGAAGGAATGGTGTTGGCATAGGAGGATAAGGAGAAAGAGGAGAAGAAGAAGAAGGAAGAGGGGGGAGGAGGAGGGAAGATCGCAACGAGTATGCTAACGAGATCATTATATCAGGGACGTCAGCTTCGATGCAGCAGACTGTTATGTTGTCCTTCCCTCTCCACCTTCATTGGTAAAAAAATTAGATCAACAGAAACCCCTTGATTCATCTACGAGGTCAACAATAATAATGTAAATTAGAACTTCTTTGTCACTTCTATCTCTTCTTCTCTCTTCTTTCTCTCTCTCTCTGTCTTTGATTTTATATGTTTCTATGTTCTCTTCTCATTCTTCCTCATTTTGAGTTGCTTTTTATCCTCGTATTTTCTCCGTCTTTGTTTTTCCTTTTTTCTTCCAGACCTTTTATTTCTATTAGTTTGTCTGTCAGTCTGTTTTGATACGATTCCGTTTGTCCGTCTGTCTGTCTGTCTGTCTTAATACAAACTCCTGTCTGCCTCGATACGAACCGCTTACTGTCTGTCTTTTAATCTTGATACGAACTCATGTCTGCCTGTCTGTCTGTTTGTCTGTCTTGATACGAACCCCCGTCTGTCTGTCTCGATACGAATCCCTATTTTATGAACATCTAAGACAATATCAACAACTCTGTCTTACCGGGAATCACCTGAGGTCTGGCAGATCTCGCTCGACTTAGGAAAGTTGAGGTAAAAGTGAAATTGAGATGAAAAATGTCTATTATCTACAGTGAACAATATAAGGGTGAGAGGAGGAGGAGAGCGGGAGAAGATAGGGAGGAGAGGGGGAGAAGAGAGGGGGAGGAGAGGGAGGTGGGGAGGAGAAGAGAGGGAGGGAGAGGGAGGGAGGGGGAGAAGAGAGGGGGGTAGAGGGGAGGAAGAGAGGAGGGAGGAGAGGGGAAGAGGGAGGTGGAGAAGAAGAGAGGGGAGGATAGGAGAGGAGGGGAGAGAAGAGAGGGAGGTAAGGAGAGGAGGTGAGGGGGAGAGGAGAGAGGGGAGTTGAGGGGGGGAAAAGAGGGAGGAGAGGAGGAGAATGGAGAGGGGAGGAGAGGGGAAGAAGAGAGAGAGAGAGCAGAGGAGGGACGAGAAGAAGAAAGGATGAGGAGGGAGAAAGAAGAGAGAGGAGTGAATGAAGAAAAGAGGGAGAGAAGGGATGGAAGAGAGCAGGAGGGGGAGAGGAGATTGGGAAGGAAGGATGAAGAAGGGAGAGTGGAAGAAGGGAATGATGAAGAGAAAGGGAGAGGCGAAATTGAAATGAGGAGGTGAGGATAGGAGAGGGAAAAAGGAGGTAGAAAGCAAAAAAAGAGAGGGAAAGGAATGAGGGAGAAAGAGAAGATGGAGAGAGAGGAAGAGAAGGAGGTAGCAGGAGAAGATAGTGGGTTGAGAGAGAGAGAGAGAGAGAGAGAGAGAGAGAGAGAGAGAGAGAGAGAGAGAGAGAGAGAGAGAGAGGACACACAAAAAAAGGGGTTTATTGATCAGCTGGGCAAAGGGAAACAAGAGAGAGGGTTATCAGCGACCACATCACAACAACAAAGACAATATGTAAACAACAGAGTCACAGTTCCGTGTCTTGCCGTTTGTGAAGCTGTACGGCATCAGGAGTCACATCAAGATTCATCAGTTATATAATAGTAATAATGATACTACTCTTACTACTACTACTACTATTATTATTATTATTATTATTATTATTATTATTATTACTCTTTCTACTATTACTATTTCAAATATTACTACTACTACAATAATAATAATAATAATAATAATAATAATAATAATAATAATAATAATAATAATAATAATAATAATAATAATAATAATAATAAAAGCTCTGGACAGCAACTCTTAAGATTTAATGTAAGATAGTGCCACCAGAGGGCTCTCAGCTCAAGAGTGTCGGGTTCCCGTTAAGAAACACCGGCTGGAGCTCATAAAAGACACAAGATACACCTCCCTGTACTTCCGGGCTCGCGTCAACATACACTTCTTAGGGGCTTGAAGTATAACTCGGAGGAATACAAGACGTTACATAATTTCCCTAACTTGTAACTAAAAATAATAAAAAATAAAATATATATATATAAACATACTAGTCTGTACTTTTATCTGCGTTACATCTCTAGATAAAGAGTAAACGAAATACCGAACCCGATCATGGAAATTCTCATCACAATACCCGGAGTTGTATAAACAAACCCCCGTCACACACGTATCTATACTACACAAGAGTCGTCCACACAAGAGCAATGTCGTCTGGATGTTTGTGAGTAAAAGTCTCATTCTGTAAAGTTTAGTCCTTTTCTAGAGAATTTGAGTCTTCTTTCATTTTAAGTCTTTTAGGTAAAATGAGTAATTCTTCGTTTTAAGCCTTTTTTTTAGGGCAGATGAATTCTTCTCCGTGTTAAATAAAAATTTGACGAAACTCCATAAAAATATTCCTGGTGGTCGGGATGGTGTTTGAGCTGTGACTGCCTTTCTACGACCTGTCTAGGATGAACGTTAAAAATGTCACTCTCATGTTGAGGCGCAGAATACTGTTTTATCTCATTATTTTCTTCTTATTTGTTCGTTTTGTTTACCTCCAGAGACGTCAAGTTGCCGGGTGTATGATCTAACATGAGCAACTTTTTCTCCTAACGCCACTCCATCTTCCCCTTCCTCCTCCTCCTCCTCCTCCCCCGCCTCTATGAACTTCTTCTGCTCTTCCTCCGCCTCCCCCGTACCTCTGACCTCCTCTTCATCCGCCCTCCTGCTTCTTCCTCTTCCTCCTCCTCCCCCGCCTCTCCAATATTCTTCCTAGCCTCCCCTCCACCCTCTTCCTCCTCCACTTCCCACACCTCTCCAACCTCTCCCCCTTCTTCTCCTCTTTCTTCTTCTCCTCCTCCTCTCTCTACACACGTCTCATCACGTATTCATGACGCACTCTTTGTGGTGTCATCCTTTGGTGCTGATGTAGACAAGTTTTATTATCGTTTAACAGTAAATTGTATTCATGATTATTTGTCACGTGCACATAAACGCATACATACGCGTACACTATAGATAACGCACACATAAAGACACAGACATAGACATAGACGGTACACACACACACAGTAGATATACACGTGTGTGTAGTACAGTATACATAGGTACTGGTCATTTTACACATAAGATTAAAAAAATTAAATATAGGTTATATTAGGTAAAGTGGGGTCAGGTTAGGTTAGGTTAGGTAACGTGACATATTCTGACCTAACCTAACCTAACTTAACCGAAGCGAACCTAACTTAACCTAACCTAACCCACAAAATTCACAAGACTGCTCCAAACTATCCCAATTCTGTCACCACAACACGACAGATCCTTAAGTTAATAATAAACTATACATGTAGGGAGATCCTTCCTCCTTATCTACCACGAGGAATCCTTATCCACCATTATCTCCTCCAGCTATCCTTCAGCCAATTCTCCCTCATCCAATTCTCCCTTCACCTTTCCCTCATCCATCACTAAAGTAACCAGCTCACCCTGATTTAACTCTCCCTCATCCACCTCACTTTGATTCAGCTCTCTCTAATCCACACTCCCTCATCCACCCGGTTTTACCACCTTCAGAAATAGCTGTGATTTTATTCATCATTTTCCTGTACTTCGTATTCGCGTTCGTGTATTCATTTCCATTAATATTTTTTGGTTCCATTATTTAACAAGGCCAGGTGGAGCGACACAGACCGGGTGGAGTGACACAGGCCGGGTGGAGTGACACAGGCCGCCAGGTGGAGTGACACAGGCCGGGTGGAGTGACAAAAACCGGGTGGAGTGACAGGAGATAGTGCATGACTATCCACTTGGACACGCAAACCTCTCTACCAAATTTCACCTCCATCTTCAGAACTGTCAAAATGCATAAGGAAAACACACCCCACTTCTTCCCACCCAACCCAACCCAACCCCACATCCCACACCACACCCCACCACCCCACCACCCCATCAACCCCACCCCACCCTACCCCACCACCTTTTTCATAAGTTCCTAGAGCACTACACCCACCCCCTCACACCAACACACCCACCCAGTTTCCCATCACAAAACACATACAGCACGAGACTAACACACACACACACACACACACACCCCCTCTAGTAATGATCATTGTAGAGAGAGAGAGAGAGAGAGACAGGAGAAGGTTGAAAACACTTAAAGATTTACGGTAGACCATTTACAGAGGGTCAGTGAGAGTAGCTGGTCCTGATATATCTGAACACGCTAAAAGGAAGTCTGAATATCTGGACCACTGCAGGAGACGATGTAAGTGTGTGTGTGTGTGTGTGTGTGTGTGTAACAGATGATAATGACCGTGGGGGAGGAAGGCCCATATGGGAGAAGATGGGAGAGGAATGAACAAACGATAATAACTATGGGAACTGGAAGAACAGACGATAATATCTATGGGAGACAGAGGAACAGACAATAACAGCCATGGGAGAGGAATGAACAGACGATAATAACTATTGGAGACAGAGAAACAGACGATAACAGCCGTGATAGAGTAAGGAGGAAGGAGTAAGGCTGCCAATACCTTCTCCTCTCTCCTCTTGATCAAAACTTACCATAACAATCAAGTGGTTTATCTCCGTATTGTGATATAGAGAGGGATGTATTGTCCTCAGCTACGATACTGGATAGATAGATGATAGTAATAATAATAATAATAAACGGTTTATTAATAGAGTTGCAGCCGGTGTCTGAAAATATACACTTACATTTGATTTAGACATAATGATATAATATGTATTGAATACATTTACAGGGCTGTACAGTCCATAAATCAGGAGTTGTTTATTATTTTAGCAATAGATGGGATGGTGCTGTTCTTATATCTATCGGTGCGGGCTCTTATGGGCTGAATTTTGTTGTAGTGGCGGACTGCGCGAGTTGGGTGGGGGGCTGCAGGTGGCAGGAGGTGGCGATGACGAGGGTGGTGCAGTAATCCACTGCCAAACCTTTCCAGTGCTTGGTGGTGGAGGTCACTGAGGGATGGCATTTCCAGGGTGGAGAGAGCGTTGGTGTAGCCGGAGTATTCTGCGCCGAGCATGATTCTGCAGGCCCTTTTCTGTACCTTCTCTGGCTGACGTTGTTGGGTGGAGTTGAGAGAAGACGACCAGGCTGGTGACGCATACGTTAGTGTGTGTGTGTGTGTGTGTGTGTGTGTGTAAGAGCTCTGTCTATAGGCCTATAAATCCCCCCTCACCCCTCACCCCCACCATCCCCTTCTTCCCCCTCACCCCAACTTTATCTATCCTCAGCTCTACCTTCAGAATTTTCCACCATCATCGCTATTCTTCCTCAACTCGTTTTCCCCACCATCTATTCCGTCTTCCCCACCATCTACCCTATCATTTCCCCCATTTATCCCATCTTACCCCAACATCTAACCCATCTTTCCCCACTCAGCCTCCTCGCCTCAGGCCACATGAAGGTATTAGAGACGAAGTGTAGCAAGTGACGATGCTGCTCACGGGCCTTCCATATGAGAATCCTCCTCTCCCTCTCCTTTTCATTCACCATCTCCCTGTTCTCCTCCACCTCATTTTCTTCCTCATACCCTTCTTTCTCTTCCACCACCTCCCCCTTTTCCTCCCCCTCCTCCTCCTCTTCTTTTCCTTCTCTTACTTCCGTCCTGAGGAGATTATCTTATTTCTGTCCTTCATATCTCAGGATTATGGCCGCATCCTAGTCGTAAGATAATGGTCGTAGTCCTGGTTGTAAGGAAATGGTCGTGTCCTGGTCGTAATATATATATATATATATATATATATATATATATATATATATATATATATATATATATATATATATATATATATATATATATATATATATATATATATATGATTTTTTTACATATACAAAAAAAGTATTCAGAAATTCCAATATTTTATGACAGGTAAAAATCAATTAGGAATTCAACACAAAACAATCTAATTAAAGTATCTAATTTTACACGATAGTCAGAGTCAATAAAAAACATCCGCATCACTACAATAAAAACAATTGCCTTTACTTCTTACCAATTCCAATACTAATGATTGATATTGCATGACGTTTACTCGTTTAGGAGTCACCACGTACAGTGTGATCCAGCTCATGTTGTGGTGGTCAGTGGGTACTAGACACGTATTACGTTAACTTTTCCTCGTTTAATGTAAGTGTAATTTTTTCACCGTTTGTTTCCCTCGTTTACAGTAAGTTTTCTTCGTCAAATGAAAGTTTTTTACGAATCTAACGTTCTAAGATTATAATTCTTATAATTATTATTATTATTATTATTATTATGAAACTGTACAGAATTTCTCTTTAACCCATTAAAAAATATACTATAACATTTTTCAGTCACTTCCAATCTTGATTGACAAGGTAAATATATATCTCTCTCGTTGAAGTGGTACTGATGACCCCGGGGCTACGGATAACCAGGATTAATTATCACTCATCAACTAACAAATCTGATCCTTCATTTCAAATTAACTGATATTTAACACAAGAAAATAATTTTTTCAACCTTTTCGACAAGTCGATGAACAGGATTTTGTGTGTGTTAAAACCCTCGTCACCTGCTGCTTGTTGGTCAACACTCAAGTAATGATAAAAATACGACTCGGTCTCAACACATGAATGAAAGATTCCTTCATCCAGAATTACAAATTGAACTATTGATGAAAAATTAGTAATCCTCTAGAAACTATCTCTCGCGTAGGGGAAAACCCACCAGAGAGATAGTGAGGGAGTGAGTGATGTGTATAACTGCGGCTGGGATAATCGTGGCGTCAAGCGCGGAGTTAAGTCGGAACAAGTCGAGGATGTGTTGCGTCGGTGTGATGGAGGGTGTGATATACTGATGCAGTGGTCATGGCTGGTGGGCAACGCGACGACCGACAGACAGACCGACAGACAGACAGAAGACAGAAGCTAATGTAATAAAATTCAAACGTGTTTATATAATGTTGCCGTTAACCAGATCCTCCTAAAAACTAGTTATGAAACAGAATGAATATTTTAACTAAGATAAAGAAATAAGATCACCTGAACATAAGACACTTCAGACACCTGATGATTAAACACCCTAATGCTACTTTAGTAAGCTAGGTTAGGTTAGTAGGTTAAAGTGGGCTAGTTTAAGTTAGTTTTGGTTAGCTTAGGTTAGGTTAGGGTGCTTAATTTTCAGGTGAAATAAACTAGGGGATCTAATCTTTAGGTAATCCAAATAATAATTCTCAATAAATGTGCTGTACAACATTACATGGATAAAGACAGAGGAGTTTTTACGTAAATAATTGGAAAATGAATATATTTAAGAAAGTAGCTTAAGATTCTGAAACTCGGGTTGATCGAAAAATCCCTGTGCACCTGTTATAAAAAAATATATAGTTCTACCTATAACAACGCAGGTTAATTGATTATTGTAAGTGAATAGGGACTTGTTGATCACTATTTACTCAGACAAAGCAATACACCTTACAGGAATATCACTGAACCCCAGGGATGATACTACTAGCAAGGGCGTGCTGGGAAACTGAAGCTGGGGTATCCTACAGAGTCCTACAGAATCCTCCAACTAGATAGACAGCTTGTAGGAGCCTTAAGGAGAGTAATGATGGATGAAAAAAAATAATGTCAAGTGGAGTTAAGCTTAGAGTGGAAGAGGAGGAGGAGAGAGGAGAGGAGAGGAGGAGGAGGAGGAGGAGGAGGGGAGGAGGAGGAGGAGGAGGAGGAGGAGGAGGAGGAGGAGGAGGAGGAGGAGGAGGAGGAGGAGGAGGAGGAGGAGGAGGAGGAGGAGGAGGAGGAGGAGGATGGATGTAAGCGACGCTATTTCCTGCTAGAGAAACACTTACATATGATGAGAGAGAGAGAGGGAGATGACGTGTGTGTGAAAGGGTATAGTGGAGTGTGGGAGGGAACAGAGGGAGGAAGACAGGTGTGTGTGTATGTGTGAGAGAGAGAGAGAGAGGGAGTTGGAGAGAGGGTAGATAGATGTGAGTTGGCGGTAGAGTGAGTGAAGGAGTACGGATATCTGTGTGGGAGGGAGGGAGGGAGGGAGGGAAGTGCTGTCAACGGTGGTAGTCACTGTAAACAGGTGACAAGAATATATATCACATGACGTGCTCTGTTACATAGGAAATAAATACATACATAAACGAAAAAATGCACACACACACACACACACACACACCTTTTTGTATTTCTCTTGTCTAAGGCCCATTATATAGTTGACCGTAACATCCTTCTTCTCACTAAATTAAATCAGAAATAAATATCCCATTTCTTATCTGAATAATCGTAGACAATTGTGTTCAGACTTTCAATTATAGTTCAGTAAGGTGTACCTCAAGGATCTATATTGGGACCGCTTGTTTTCCTTATTACGTGAATGATGTTGTCAAGGCTGTCTTAGGTTCCCCACGGCTGTCAGTTGGATCATCTAACTCCTCTTGGCTGTCAGTTGGGTCTCCTAGCTCTCCACGGCAGTCATTTGGGTCTCCTAGCTCTCCACGGCTGTCAGTTGGGTCTCCTAGCTCTCCACGGCAGTCATTTGGGTCTCCTAGCTCTCCACGACTGTCAGTTGGGTCTCCTAGCTCTCCACGGCTGTTAGTTGGGTCTTCCAAGGGTTGTGAGTGTAAGGCATCGGACAAACAATAACTTGGTAATAAAAAGGCTAACGACACCTGACCAGACATACAGTACAAATAATCCGTCGGCGGGTTAGTCGTCAATATTAACCTCCTAGATGTGGTAGACTGTGACATCTGTCCTGGAAGCTAAAAAAAACAAAAATGCATACCTAAGTGCATACCGAATCACGAACGTAAACAAAACTGGCAAAGAAAAAAAAAAATCCCATCGCGTTTTACAAGCGGGTGAATGAAAGCCGAGGAAATATATCACCTGGAATATTACCCCATTTATCTTTATTTGTTCATTATCTTGCTACCGCCTAAATTTCACACATCCGAGAGAGAGCGAGAGAGAAAAACCGGAATGGAATTTTATCTACGTGGAATTTTGAACACACTCGCTTGCATCTCTGACCAAAAATTCCACCCCAGCTCTCGAAATACATTGCATCTTTGGCTTGGAATCATAAAAGCATTTTCCTTTCAATAACTTTTAAAAGATCGTAACAAATCGAAACATTCCTCAAGAGTTAAAACGCTTTATAATTTAAGGCATCATTTCCATACTTTACTCGGGGGTAGAGAGTGAGAAGTGTTATTGGTTTCCGCTTTACCGACGTCATGGGAAATTTTTCACACGTGTTAGGGAAGGAGTCATGCGTCTTTTGTTTTCTTCTTCTTCACGCGTTCTCATAATATATCGTCGTGAATCTGTATACATAGCTGTGGATGAGGTAGAGTACAGCCAGAATACAGGTTTATCATCTAATATACTGTACCATTACCTATATATTACTGTATTTTACAAGGTGAGATTTGTTTTCATAGTGCCGTGAGTAGGAAGATTATTACTCTCTGACCACAAAGTCTGAAATGAGGCATCACTCCGGTCTGCTTTTCATCGTAGTATTTAAAGTTGTGTTTTTATTCTGGCTTCATTACCAGTTTCTCTTATAAAATGTATCTTCGTTTGTCTTATCTAAAAAAAAAATTCCTAGATATGGAGATGGAGAATTTACCTTTCATTAAAACTTTATACCTGTGGTGGTGAACAAACAAATATACATACGTCATGTCAGCTCATCTTTGTCCTGTAAAATAAATTAATGAAACCTGACATGTGATTTTTATTAATTGATTTATTTATCCATCTATCTAGTAATTTATTTTAGTTTTAAATTTTATTGCATGTTAATTGGAAGTGATGAATATTCTATCATATTAATATTATTGTCGTTATTGTTGGAATTATTATTATTATTATTATTATTATTATTATTATTAGAAATACCGTAGTCATCATCATTCTTACTATTTTCATTATTGTTGTCATCGTCATCATAATTTTCATCATCATCACCATCATTATCATATCATCATCATCATCATCATCATCATCATCATCATCATGCATCGTATCTATAATGCAGCACACATCAAGGTATCGGTATCACTGAAGATAAAACAAAAGGGAGCAGGAACCTTTGAGATCTCTCTTATAACTGAGGTCTTGGTTAGGACACCAGGACGATTTATTTCCGGGTTATGTGAGGGAGGGGCGGGGACAATGGTGAGAGTGGAGGGGTGGATGGGAGATGGGTGGGGAGATAGAAAATAAAAGGGGAGAGGCGAGATGGAGGAAAGATGCTGGGAGGGTGAAGAGAGAGGAGGAGAGGGAAGAGGGAGAAGAGGAGGAGTGAAGAGTGACAGGGAGGTGGGAGGGGATGGGAAGGTGAGGAGAGAGAAGGAGGGTGAAGAGGAGGAAGAGGAGTGAGAAGGAGGATGGATGCAAGAGACAAAAAGAAAAATAATGGGGGAATGGATGAGGAGCGTAGATAGGAGAGAGGGAGTGGAAAGAGGTAGAATGTGTGAGAGTAAGGAGTGGGGATATGGATGAGAGAGAGAGAGAGAGAGAGAGAGAGAGAGAGAGAGAGAGAGAGAGAGAGAGAGAGAGAGAGAGAGAGAGAGATTTGTTTAAGTTCGCCATAAGAAAAAAAACCTTCCATTTTCTACACATTATAACACAAACTAAATCACACACCTGCTCAAAATTCTCTCTCTGTCTCTATCTCTTTCTCTCATTTTTTCCCACATGTGTATACCTCCAAAAAAATAGTTTCTATATCAGAAATACATACATACATACATACATACATACATACCTTTTTGTTTTCAATTTATGATCCCTGCAAAAAACCTGTTACCACTTCGGTCAATGGGACTCAGGGGAAACTGCAGTAAAAAGTCGGGACTCAGTTTTTGACCAGATTTGGGAGCGGAGTGTTTTTGTGTGAGCGTTGTATGAACGATATTTAACGTGATGAAGAGATTTTTTTTAGTATTTTTTTTTTTTTTTTTTTGTGGGGGGACATCATTTTTAAGTCCTTTAGAGTTATATACAGTAGTTTATACATATACAAAAACACGACATAACTTATTTGTTATTATTAACTTATTTATTTCACTGATAAATCGCTATAGTTTCAAAATCATAAAAGTTTGTAATCTCTGATCGTGTGACGTCATTCTTTCATTCATTATTCATGCTTACGTCACAGTCTCACACAAGGGAGAGAGATTGAGATATTACTTCTCTCAACCTTATCGACTATTTGATTATTTATGAATATCGAACAAAGTTTTTCTCTTTTTACAATGATTAAATCAATGACGCTATTAAGGTCAGGTAGATTATGTTATCTTATTTATGCAAGTATTTATACTCTTGAAATAATAATAATAATAATAATAATAATAATAATAATAATAAAAATAATAATAAAAATAATAAAAATAAAAATAAAAATAAAAATAAAAATAATAATAATAATAATAATAATAATAATAATAATAATAATAATAATAATAATAATAATAATAATAATAATAATAATAATAATAATATTTCGTATGATTACCTGAAGATTAACCACTCTAAAACTAACCTAACCTACCCCCTCACCCCAGGTAGTGCTAAGTTGTTGAATCGACTGAAATAAGCTGGGGCGGGAGTGGGGGGGAGGGGGGGAGAGAGGCTAATATTCAGGTGATCTGGAATCCCTATAACAACAAAACATATGAATCCATCCACACAACACAACAAGATCCCATTACCAGTGAGGATCGAGCCGTCAACCTCACAGAGCTGAGAAGAAATTACCATGCCTCTGAGCCAGCGAGTATGACACAATAATTGATCTACTCGACTGTGTTATTAAAGCATCGTGTGTCACCAGTGGGGATAGTTATACCCTGTTAGTAAAGGTCATCCACACTAATAAATGTCACTAGTGTGTTTTTATGTTCACCTAACCGGTAGTTATTTGGCTTAAGCATTCATCGTTTTATTTACATTTTGTTATTTCTATTAATTGTCATTTGCTTAAGTCATTTGTTTTATGTATTTCAGTGTAAATCATTTTCAATCTTTTTACATTCTATTAGTTGTTATATTTCATCCATGAGATTTTAATTAGAATAATAACTTCCCGGTTCTTTTGTGCGTTTATTGTGTGGTATAGTATCGTATTATTCTCTTCAGTGATGATGGTAGCAGAGTGCTTCAACATTTTTCTATTACAGATATATACTGGTCTTGCCTCTACAGCCTCTAGGACCGAGGGAATATTGGTGTTCTGGCTCCTAAGAACAACTAATGTTTACTCCATTGTCCTTCGAGGATCAAAGTAATATGGTATGCCTATTCTTTTCAGGACCGAAGTAGTGGTAATTTTTTCTCCAATTTTATTTTTATAGAAATTTGGTAGTGATTTAATTTTCTTCAGGACCAACTTGACATTTGTTTCTTGTCATTTTCAGGACCGAGGTAGAGATGGCCTCTGCCTCCCTCCCTGGCCACTAGAGGTCCTCCCACGTCACTAAGGCTACGTCACACCCACGTCACTACTAGTGTTATAGCCAATGATACCGAGGCTACGTAATGTTATTGCGAATGTTATAACAAAAATCTAAAAACTCTTGCATGAGTCACACTTATTTGTGGAAAACTAAAGCCAGGTTACACAATGATAAATAAATCAGAAGCAGAATTATCACTGATTCGTGTCATGCATTCAGAATCTTCAGTGATCTACCGACGACTCTCCAAATTCATGATCGTCATCTAAGAAAAACTCACATAATTCTACCAGTAAAAGAGTTTGGATATTTCGTCATTACTCGTGCGTCACGAGCTTTACATTTCTCCCGTGTGTGTCGTTATTACTGGAGGTTTTCTCGACTATACTAGGAGGGCGATATAGAGGTCAGAGATCAACAGAAAATGTAATTCATGTGTGCGAGGTTCAGCCACTTGTGTATGAGTGAGTTATCTGGAATCCAAAAGCTATAAATAACAGGAATTCAAAGGTTATAAACTTGAAATACAAGCCTGAAATTTCCACTTGTAATAGAAGACGTAAAAGTTTGAGAAGAGACAGAAAATGAATTTAATCGCAATATTCACATTTAGGTAACAACGAATAATACAAGTGAGGAGTGCAAATATCACATGAATCTTATATAAACGACCCACACCTGTACCTACTCGGGGTACTTTTATATACTCATAAAAAGATTGAAACAGTGACGTAAATACAAAAAAATTATGCGCAGGGAATCATAGAAAATCTATTGTTATTGAGAAACGATACAAGACCTGTGCACTGACCAGAGGGAAGTACTGTCTCATTGACCAGAGGAAAGTACTGCCACACTGACCAGAGGGAAGTATTGCCACATTGACCAGAGGGGGAAGTACTGTCACACTGGCCAGAGAGAGGTACTACCACACTGACCAGAGGGAAGTACTGCCACATTGACCAGAGAGGGAAGTATTGCTCCACTGACCAGAGAGGGGTACTGCCCCACTGATCAGAGGGTACTGCCACACTGACCAGAGTGAGGTACTGCCACACTGACCAAACAGTGATACTACCACACATACCAGAGGGAAGTAATGCCACACTGACTATAGGGAAGTACTGTCACACTGACCAGAGCGAAGTACTGCCACACTGACCAGAGGAAAGTACTGCCACGGACATAACATGAAGCTAGTAAATCAAGAAGTGTGTCAACATATAAACCTGTGAAAAAAAAAACAATCGCGAATGTTGTCTTTATAAGCGAAAAGAACATTTAGGGTTAAGGGTTAAAGATAGTTGTGAAGGTAGCAGGTAGGCGAGAGAGAGAGGCTGGCTGCTATAAGGTGTACTTTCCTTAACACCAGATCAAGAGTGTGCGAGTGTATATTCATGAAGTTAAATTCCGGGACAGCTTCACTTAACAACCGGAGACTGGTGACTTGAACATTGAAAAATAACCAAAAATAAATTATGTGTTGCGATATTTATCTTGGTACTAACATAAATATATACAGACTTTATAGAAACTAAAAAAAGTAATTTGTACAGCCAACTAAAGCTCTCTGTCGAGTTCTATGAGACGGGTAATTAAACGCTGCATAAAATATCACAGAAAACAATGAAAAACGAAAAGTTGATTTTTTAAAGAGTAAACGCGTAGAAAGGAGGAAGTAAGTGTAAGGATTATAACAATTAACATTACCATTACCACTTATGTTAAAATTAAGTAAATGGTTGGAGAGAGACTGGAAGGCAGTGACTACCAGTACAAAGAAAATAATACATAAACAGAGAAAGTTTTTAAAGTGTGTAAATCTTCAAAGAACATCAGAGGAAAGAGAGAAAGACGACAGAGGAAACACCCAAAGAGCAGCTCGAGGAGGAGTCAAGCAGGGAGGCGGTGGGAGGAAGACCACTAAGAGGGCCAGCTCGTATAGCCCGAGGTTGTGCTCCAGTATGGCAGGTCCTCAAGGGATTACGGCGGCGTGTGGCCTCCTGCTGGCGTTGCTACTACTCTCAGGTAAGTGCTGCACTAACACTGGCAGGTCATCATGGTGCCTCACAACAAGGTGCTGGTGCGGGGTGCTGATACTTCTCCCCCAGCGGCCAGACAGGGTTATAAGGTAGTCTTATCAAACCTAACCTAACCTAACCAAACCTAGCAAACCTAACCAAACCTAGCAAACCTAACCAAACCTAACCTAACCAAACCTAGCCTAACCTAACCAAACCTAACCAAACCTAATCTAACCAAACCTAATCTAACCTAACCTAACCCACTCGAAGTTACCTTAAGCTAACTAAATCCAAAATAAACATAAACTATAAATATATACAGTGAATTTTGTCGTCTGTTTTATACTGGTGATAGAATCTGTTCCTTACACCTACAAACTCTACAGGTCGCCAGTGTTTGTGACAAAAAGTTGTTTTATGTTTAGGATTACAAAATGATGCAGTGTACATCAGTGACACAACACTCCAGAGGTGAGGAAAGTGTGGGGGGAAAAGATAAATAAAACACGTGTATAATAAGAGTCAGGTAGGTAGGGGTTGTTAGTAAAGGTGAGTGAATGACGGCAGGTATATTCATCAATATCATCACAATTAAAGCCAATGGGGGTAATTTCTCCAATATCAATACTTCAGGAATATGTGAAATTTATTCCCTAACTCATCAAAACAATATAGACAAACTGAAACAGAAATTAATCATATATGAAATTTCTCTCTCTCTCTCTCTCTCTCTCTCTCTCTCTCTCTCTCTCTCTCTCAAACAAAAACAATTCAACACTAAACGACCAAAACGATACACCAACTATAATGTCACTCCAGGCACTAAGTTATCATCTCTTACGTAATGAATAGTGACAGTGCCAGGAACAGAGCCACAGGGGAGGTAGAGTATAACGTGGCAGCAGTAAGCCGGATAAGAAGGATAGGAGGGACGGTATACGGTGTTTGTAGAGTTAAACATTAATGTCGAGAGACCCTTTGTGTAGAGTGATTCTATAGTGCCCTTTGTGTAGAGTCATTCTATAGTGCCCTTTCTGTGTACTGTTCTCTCAGTAATACACCTTTTGCATAGTGTTTATTTTACAGTGCACCTTTTGTCCATATTCCGTACAGTAACAGGGTAATATAACAGTAACTTGAACATTAACTCCAGCTTATGTTAATTCTCTTTCCTCCCTCCCTTAACATTTCTACAGTAGTTACACCTAAACTTGATTTCTTTTCTCTATTTAACATTTCATTCTCGATAATTTTACGTACATTATATTTCAATTTTTTTACAAACTGTTTAATTCCTCATCATCTCCCTTTTAATTTTCTAGTTTCTTTCACCTGCCATTTCCACTTATTCTTTCTTCTTCTGTGTCCACATTCACTCCCTTCTAATACAAAGTTCATTTATCTTTGAAACTCTGTGTTAGTCTATCTTCCAATTATTCATTTTCTCATTTTTACCATTTTTATAATTTTTTCTCACTATTTTTTACAATCTTCTTTCTGTATACACATATTCTTCCCTGCATCCATCACCCTTCACATAGAGTTAACATACATACAACAGCCAGCCTCTTCCCTCAATACATTTTCCCGTTTTCTTTGTCTCTTATACACTACCCACATATCTTAACTACACGAGAGAGAGAGAGAGAGAGAGAGAGAGAGGCGGTGTCAAATTTTCCTAAGACTCGGAAGCAAAATTACGTACATTTTATTGCCCCCCATCAGAGAGAGAGAGAGAGAGAGAGAGAGAGAGAGAGAGAGAGAAATCATGGTGAATAACAAAGGATGTAGCAATCAATGGTTTATGGTAGGTTAGTTACTTAATGATAATGTAGCGATCATGGTAGGTAGTAATTTAAAAATAGTATGGGAATCATGGTAGCTGGTAAAATCATGGTATTATGGATCATGGTAGATCGTATGGGTCATGTTGGCTAGTAAATTCATGATAGTATGGAATCATGGTGTACGTCGCATGGGTCATGGTAGGTGGTAAAATCATGGTAGTATGGATAATGGTAGGTAGTATGAATCATAGTAACCTGTAAAATCATGGTAGCTGGGGAAAAATCATGGTAGTATAGGGTCATGATAGCTGGTTGTTATCATGGTTGTTTACAGTCAGTTTCGCCTTTGTTTACAAGATAGGAAATTTTACAGCTATCATCCATTACACGCTTTGTTTGATGAGAACTGATATATGTGTGAAAATTTACGATTAAATCCTATCATGTAATTTATGGCTGGTAGTACAAATTATGAATAGAATTGTTACAAAAATAAACACTACACACACACACACACACATACATACATACATACATACATACATACATACACAAACTGGTTATTTTACAAGTTAATGACACATGAAAAAGCTAATTAGTTTGTTAATATATATGTACACGTATATTCGAGCCGGCGACACACACACACACACACACACACACACACACACACACACACACACACACACACACACACACACACACACACACACACTAAAAACATCAATAAGCTGCCAGGTTGCGGAAAGAGGTTAAAAAGAGGCTGAACGAGTTACTGAGAGGATAATAAGTTACTGTAGAGGATAACGAGTTACTGTTACTGTAGAGATAACGAGTTACTGTAGAGGATAATGAGTTACTGTAGAGGATAACGAGTTACTGTAGAGGATAACGAGTTACTGTAGAGGATAACGAGTTACTGTAGAGGATAACTAGTTATTGTAGAGGATAACGAGTTACTGTAGAGGATAACGAGCTACTGTAGAGGATAACGAGTTACTGTAGAGGATAACAAGTTACTGTAGAGGATAACAAGTTACTGTAGAGGATAACGAGTTACTGTAGAGGATAACGAGTTACTGTAGAGGATAACGAGTTACTGTAGAGGATAACGAGCTACTGTAGAGGATAACGAGTTACTGTAGAGGATAACGAGTTACTGTAGAGGATAACGAGTTACTGTAGAGGATAACGAGTTATTGTAGAGGAAGAAATTAATAAACGAATAAATACAGGGAGAAATGGCAATAATTGAGAGAAATGATCAGTAAATATATAACAAACTGAAGGAAAATGGAGCAACTCTTAATAAATGAAGTAATAAAGGGGAGGACAAGTTAATAAAAACTAATTGTAAAAGAGGGAAGAGATAAAGAACAAGAGAGAGTGAAGCAAAAGTTGATAATATTAGTTAATTTTTCAGTAAAATTACAAAAAAAAATCACAATACAGTTAAAAATCACTAAATTAGATAAAAATACAAATTAACTAAAGTGAGTTAAAATTAAAGCCAGGATTAATATAAAAGTTAAAATTACAGTCGAAAAAAATTAACATCACTTCTACGGATTAAGAGTTAAAATTACAGCGAAAATTAACAACCAAGTTAAAATTGAACGTAAAAAATAATTAAAATCAAAATTAACATCGCTACAAAATTTTATCATGTGAGTAATAGAGGATGAAATGTGAAATAAAAATAATGTTAAAATGACAAGAAAAAAAATCATTGAATGAATTAATAACAAAAGGAAATACAAATAGATATGTGAACACGTAGGATTGGATAACATAGTGACGAGTAGTAAAAAAAAAATCTACCTTTTAACTTTATTCATTAACTTCGAATAAAGGGTAAAAGCGTATAGGCCTGAAAGAAAGGGTGAAAGTACATAGGCCTAAAGGAAAGAGTTAAAGTACATAGACCTAAATGAAGGTGTAAAAGCCTAATAGCATCAAAGTAGGGAAGAATGCTAAAAGAGAGAGAAGTTTTAAACATCAACAGATCAAGCCAAGAAGTGTAATTACACACACACACACACACACACACACTTCTTAAATATTTCTTATACAGCTTAAACACAAAGTTAATTCTATAGGTTAGGTTAGATTAGATTAGGTTAGGTTAGGTTAGGTTAGGTTAGGATTCACGACTCAGTTAAAATCCTATTAAGTTGAAGCTTCGGGGTCGGTGTATAACGAGACGGCTTCATTAAATTCGATCGAGTAATTCTTCTAATTAAAATATAAACGAATTAAACATTGGCGATAAATCAATAAACGATATAATACAGGACATTGTAATAAAAATAAGGTAATATAGAATAACAAGAGAGAATAAATAGGATAGTGGCAGATAAGGAAGGTGGAAGAGGAGGGCAGACGAGTAGGGAGACAGAACAGTAGGAAGATATACAGGCATGTGGCAGGTAGACGGGTAAGCAGATGGGTAGGCTACTGACAAACAAACAGATAGGGGGGGAGGGCGACAGGGAGAAACAAAGACAGGGAGGACGGTAGACAGAGGAAAAAAGACAGGGAGGAAGACAGACAGAGGAGAAAGACAGGGAGAAGAAAGACAGGGAGGAAGGCAGACAGAGGAGAAAGACAGGGAGAAGAAAGACAGGGAGGAAGGCAGACAAGCAGAGAGACAGGTAGGAAGACAGACAGGCAAAAAGACAGAGAGAAAGACATCCAAGCAGAAAGAAAGACAGGGAAAAAGAAAGTCAGGGAGGAAGACAGACAGGGAGAAAGACAGATAAGGAGGAAGACAGACAGGGAGGCACCACCACCACCACAACAGGAGAGCGGTGTGGTCATGATTGTACAACAACTGCCAAGTGCCGGCTGGTCCACCAACAGGAGGATATGACTCGTTAGTGTGTCGTATTGTCCACTGCTTTGCCCCCACGCCACGCCCCCTCTCACCCACGCCTACCTCCCACCCACGCCTCCGCTCCCCCACACTAGTGGCATGTGTCCGTAGAGAATATCACAGCCAGTGTCCCTGTAAACTGTAGAAACTATCACAGCCAGTGGCATGTGTCCGTAGAGAACCTCACAGCCAGTGGTATGTGTCCGTAGAGAACCTCACAGCCAGTGGCACGTGTCCGTAGAGAACATCACAATCAGTGTCCGGATGTCCGTAGAAACCATCACAGCCAATGGCATGTGTCCGTGAGCAGTGTCGCCCCATCCTCGCTGCTCTTCACTCCAATAAACCACACACAAAAAAATACATATTTTTCGAACAATTTTTTTTCCTGAAATTCCGTGACAATATGAAATGCCTCTACTGACCCGGACTGTTATTGAATATCTGTATGTACAGTGGTACATGTATAGTGCAGGATCTTCCTGTACGGCAGATGACCTCTATTGGTGGTAATGATGTTAATAATAATAATAATAATAATAATAATAATAATAATAATAATGACTATAACAATAATAATAATAATAACAATGACGACTATAACAATAATAACTCAAATTATCCAAAATAATAATAATATCAACAAGAAGTGTTTTAGTTGGCCAGCAGAATCAGTGTACACAAAGAAAAAAAAAAAAACTAACACAAACATTATTATTTATTGATTCAAGATTTGACCCTCGGAACCTTGACACTTTACCCAACACCCAAGAAATTCCGCAGTTTCTTAAGTGGTGTGGCGTGTCGTGATCTCAAGGAGGTTGCGGTAGTATAAACATCTCTGGAGCGATTTTCACCATAAATTAGGCCAGCCATTATCACCATTCCCAGGGGGCGCTCTACACTATAAGTTATGTCACCATTATCTGAGGTGAATAGTGTGTAAATCATCGTCTAGTGAGTGAGACAAGAGTTAATGAAAGGGTAATTTAACATGCAGAGATCGGAAGAGGGTCATCTGTTGTTTTTTGGAGGGGGGTATCATCTTCTTCGTCTTCTTCTTCTTCTCGTTCACCTTCTTAATTTTCTTATTTTTCTTGTTCTTCTCCTCCTCCTCCTCTTCTTCTTGATTCTTCTTCACCTCGTCCTTCTCCCTCCTTCTCCCCCTCCTTCTCCCCCTCCTCCTCCTCTCCCCCTCCTCCTCCTGGTGATGGACGTGACCCCTTGACCCGTGTTTAAGTAGGTTCTGCCGTAATATATTCTCGGTAGTGATGTATGCAAGGCCAGAAATATAAAAGTTAAACGTAATTAAAAACTTGTTAACCTCCTCGTATTATGCAATGAACTTTTTTTTATTCTTTTTTCTTTTGTATTTTGGGTGATTTTTTTTCTCGCTTTTTTGTGTCATCTTTTATATTTGTGTTGTATTATTTATTATTTAATTTTCTCTCTTCACTCTTACTCTTCCTCTCCCTAACCCTTCCTCACCTTTATTCTTCCTTCCTTCCCTTCCCTCCGTTTTATCCTTATTCTTTCTCTCCCCCCCTCTCTCTCCTCATTTCCTTTCCTCCCCTCCTTCTCCCTTTCCTTCTCTTCCCCTCCTTCTCCCCTTCCTTCTCTTCCCCTCCTTCTCCCCTTCCTTCCCTCTGCCATCCTTCTCCTCCCCACTATTTCCCTCCCCCAACCTTCCCTCTCTGTTCCTTTCTTGAGATTCCTTTACTCATTCATAGACTCAAAACAAAAAGTGAGGTTTGTGTGTGTGTGTGTGTGTGTGTGTGTGTGTGTGTGTGTGTGTGTGTGTGTGTGTGTGTGTGTGTGTGTGTGTGTGTGTGTGTGTGTGTGTGTGTGTGTGTGTGTGTGTGTGTGTGTGAAAAGCTGACGTCACGACTAGGTGGCCAAAAATATCCTAGAGAAATCACATTTTAGGTGCGTGTAAACCGACGGACGAACTGATGTAAATATATCCCAACAAATGAGTGGACAAGACTAACAATATACACACATAACACGCATAAGAAAATAAACCAATAGACTGCACAAATACGTTATACAAAACCTTTTCCTAAATACTACCGGAGACTTTAAATATCACACACACACACACACACACACACACACACACAGTATATATAAATATCCCCCAGGACGAGCTAAACACTAGGATAATTTACATACCTTGGATAGTGGCACTCAAAGGCCCTCTTCCCTCAAGGGTCGTTGGCACGTCAGGTAATTAGGAGTGTCAGGTGATGAGGAGCAACACAGGTGTGGTGGAGGCGAAGTGGACGGTTCCCTCTGGTCATGGAGGAGGAGGAGGAGGAGGTGGAGGAAGACCTGAAAGAAGAAAAAGAAGATAATGATGATGGTGAACGCAAGGGATGGTGAAGTGGAGGAAATGGGTGAAGGGGAGGAAATGAGTGAGGGGGAAGAAAGGGGGTGAAGGGTGGAGAAGAAACGGATGAGAGGAAGGAAATAAGTGAGGGAAGGAGGAAATGAATGAGGGGTAGAGGGGAATTCTGTAAGGAAATGGGAAAGATGAACAGGAAACAGAGTAAAGATGAGGTGAAGAAGAGGGGTGAGAGCGAACACGTAATAAGTCCAGAAGAGGGAATGGGGTGAGAGGGAAGGGAAAGGAGTGAGAGGGAAGGAAATGGATGAGAGAGAAGGAACGGAGAGAGGGAAAGGAAAGGAAAAGGAGGGAAGGAAATGGGTGAGAGGGAAGGAAAGGGGTGAGAGGGAAGGAAAGGGATGAGAGAGAAGGACGGGGAGAGGGAAAGGAAAGGAAAAGGAGGGAAGGAAATGGGTGAGAGGGAAGGAAAGGGGTGAGAGGGAAGGAAAGGGATGAGAGAGAAGGACGGGGAGAGGGAAAGGAAAGGAAAAGGAGGGAAGGAAATGGGTGAGCGGGAAGGAAACAGAGCGGGGAATGAAAGGGATGAGAGGGAAGGAACTTATGAGTAGGACAAGAGGGCAATGTGGAAAAGGTAGGGAGAGGAGGAGGAGGAGGAGGAGAAGGAGGAGGAGGAGGAGGAGAGAGGTATGACAGGGAAGAAGGGTGGAGGAAAAGAATAAAGAAAGGATGGGAGGGAAGAGTGAGAGGAAGAATAGGGAGAAGGGAGAATATTGACAGATTTACCCTATGAGACATTTACTTCCTGTTCATCTCCTGTTATCCTTCCGCTATCTTCCAGTCTCCTTCTCCTCCTCCTACTTCTCCTCTTTTTTTATTCCCTTTACTCCTCCCTTTGTCCTGTTTTCTCCTTTCCTCTTTCTTCTTTTTTGTGTATTTTTCTCCCCCTCTTGCTCTACCTCTTGTTCTGTAGTTTTCTTTCCTCTTTCTTCTCCTCCTCCCCTCCTCTTCAGCTTCTAGTCTCTTGCTTTCATCTTCCTCTTCCTCCTTCTCCCCTCTTCCTCCCTTGCCCTGTATTTTACTCTCCTACTCCTCTTATTCCCTTTACTCTTGTCCCTTAGTTTCCTTTCCTCCTCCTCCTCCTCCTTCTCTTCATTCTCCTCTTCCCTCTTCTTTCCTCCACCCCTTCTTCCTTCTCACCCCCCCTACCCTCCTCTTTTTGCCCTTATCTTCTTCCTCCTTGCCATTACATTTGTGCAAACTCTGCCCTCTTTTCTCCCCTTACCTCCTCCTGCCTCCCCTTACCTCCCTCCTCGCCTCCCTCCTTACCACTCCTCCTCTCTACGGGCAGCTGGTGCTGCCTCACGCCACATTATCGTCAACTTAAAAGCAGCATCGTTCAACAGTATTGTCAGAACCACCACCATCATCACCACCACGGCGTTGTTGTTTGTTGTTGTTGTGTGCTCTCACCTCCTCCCCCCCTCTCCTTCCTCTTCTTTATCTATCTCTTTCCTCTCCCGTCCTTCAACACCCTCCCTCTTCCTCCTGCTTCACTTACCTCCCTCTTTCCTCCCTCCATTTACCTCACTTCCACCTCTCTTCCCTTCCTGTCTCTCTTCTTCCTTTTTCCCTACCTCCTTTCTATTTCTTACCTCACCTCACTCTCCCTCTCCCTCTCCAACTTCCCTCTCCTATCTCCCTCACCAACACTATAAGGGCCGCCGACTGCAGCTTTCACCACCAACATCATCAACATGGACTCTTATACAAACTTATACAGTCATACACACAATACTCATATACAAACAAAAAATTAAGGCAATACACTTTTTTTTTCTCTCTCTCATACACACATAATGAAACAATATACACTCTCTACTGCACATTATACTCTTGCCAGGCATTCATATAGCCACCCACCTGCTTACGTGCCCTCACACACACACAAATATACGTACACACAAAATAAAACCCGTTAAACACACACACACACACACACACACACACACACGGGTGGACACAGATGCCACAGTCAAATCCTGGCCCAAACTGCCACTTCAAAATGTTTTCAGCTGTTGGCGCTGTTGTTGTGGTCTGCGGAAATCTTGTACAGCACACAAACTCTCAACCACTTTTACAGTTGTGTTTTCACCCCCAGACAACTATCTCGACCTGTCCTCTCTCTCTCCTCCCTCCTCCTTCCACCTCCTGTCGATCTCACACGGTGAAACTATTAAATACCAAGTTTTAGATGGGTTTAGTGAGGCTAATCTTGGTAATGTGTGTGTGTGTGTGTGTGTGTGTGTGTGTGTGTGTGTGTGTGTGTGTGTGTGTGTGTGTGTGTGTGTGTGAATCCTTAAGAGGTGTAATAAAAAAAATATATTGAATGTTTGTTTTTGGTCGTGTTAACCTGGACTATTAATACTATTACTATTCTTGTTACTGGTATTACTACTACTATTACTTACTACTACTTTCGTTATTAACACTAATATACAGCTATTTTTACCAGAACTATGACTATGCCTCTTAACTTTTATACTGCCTACGTCGCTACTACCGGGCCGCTGAAACTACTGTGTGTACTACAGCAACGAGACTTAAAATAATATAGAGTTCTACCAATCAAATCCAGGCTAATCTTTCAACAAATCCTGTGTATCTCAAATCTCCCTCCTCTCCTACCTTCTTCATTTCACGTTTTTCCCTCCTTTCATTCTTTCCTCCCTTCCTCCCTCCTTCCACTTATTCCCCTTCCTTCTCCCTCCATCCCTCCATTTACTTCCTTACCTCCTCTATCTGTGTACATTTCACCTCTCCATCCGCTAACTCTTTCACACACACACACCTGACCACCAGAGCTACAGCCAATCAGCACCAATTCCTCCACCCCGTCCACCTGCCACCCTCCCCGTCCACCTGCCACCTCCACCCGTCCACCTGCCCCCCTCCACCCCGTCCATCTGCCACCTCCACTACCCTCTCTACCGTCTACTCCACTCCACCCTCCACCCTTAGCTCTCAGTATCAAGTGCAGAAGGGATCAAGTATTTTACACCCTCAGGCAGGCACCGAGACAGCTGGGTCACAGATTCACCTAAGTCACTGCTAATGGATCAAAGTCGAGGCTTCTGTTGGTGTTGGTAATGCTGTTGCTGTTTCATGAACCGCTGAGTGAAGCCTGCCAGGGTTCATTATGGGGTGTGTGTGTGTGTGTGTGTGTGTGTGTGTGTGTGTGTGTGTGTGTGTTGTGGTTGTATATAGTGAGGTGGAATAGTATTAACTAATAGCAAAAATACAATAACCCAAATACCAAAAAATAGGATGACACACACACACACACACACACACACACACACACACACACACACACACACACACACACACACACACACACACACACACACACACACACACACACACACACACACGTATATATGTAAATAAGCTCTCTCATATATCATACAGGGATATACATAATGGTATGATATTAGAAGCAATGACAAGGAAATATTTTTGTATATTTGTGACAATGAAAACGACATACAGAAGTGACGCAATGACTCAGTGACACATATAGGGAATATGCATGACAGTTTGAATGACACGTTTGGAAACAAGAATCATGATGCGGTGACACAAGACCTTATGACAGTAACACATGTACTTGTCAGTCATGATACGGTATCACATGATCCCATACGTAAGAGTGACACGTGTTTATGACAGTCAAGATACAGTGACAAATAACCCTAAGAGTCATGACATTGTGACACATGATCCTATGACACATAAGACAATAATGACACTTTGACATATACCCACCGACAGTCATGCCACAATAACTCATGACATCAAACAGTCATGCCACAACACATGACCTCAACCACAAGTCATGGCACCGTGACACATGACTCAATGAGAAGCACATAAATATCGGAGGGTTAGGAAGGGGTGGGGGGGTGGAGGCGTGTAGGAGGGGGAGGGGTGTCAGGTCATAGATATCGGACACCGAGCCTCTGACTGTCACCATCATTAGCTCCTTGCCTAATGCCAAAACCTATAATTTGGTCATATAGCCAAGGCGAGTCTCGCGGTAGTCAGATATCCGTAATGGGACGTTATATATCCTAGGGCCTCTGATACCGCTTAACCCCCTGGCTCACTTATTTATGGTGCCTAGAGGTGCCAAGTGATGCTCTCTCTCTATCTCTTTTTATCCCTCCCTGTTCCTATTCTTTCTCTCCTTCTTTCGCAATCTTTCCTTCTCACTTTTTCTTTCGATCTCTTTCTCTATCTCTCCTTGCTCTCACTTTTTCTCTCGCTCTTCTCTCTCTGCTTGTTCTCACTCTTTTTCTCGATCTCTTTATCTTTCTTTCCTTGTTCTCATTCCTTCTCTCTCTCAATCTCTCCTGGTTCACATCCTTTCTCTCACCTCTTCTTTGTCTCATTTTTATCACTCTCGCGCTCTCTCTCTCTCTCTCTTTCTCTCCATCTCTCCTTGTTCTCACCCTCTCTCTCGTTCTCTCTCATCTCCTTGTTCTCACCCTCTTTCTCGCTCTATCTCTCCTCTTTATTACTCTTTCTCTGTCTATGTTTTTCTGGTCATATCGTATTGGTTTGTGTTATTTATAGAGTCGGGGTGATAAGCGTCTCTCTCTCTCCATTACACATTTTTCTCTAATAACTTTCTCTAACTCTCTTTTAGTTTTACTCATTCTCTTTCACCCTCTCACATTTATGTCTGTCTGTCTGTCTGTCTGTCTGTCTGTCTCTTATCTAGTCAACAAATAAACACAAACCAACACAATAGATAAGAAAACAATACATTACAGGTGTCAAAGGTCAGCCAAACACAAGCAATTTAGACGAAAAACACACACACAAAAACTCACCTAAACAGACTCCTCTGATTGTCGTTTATCTCTGAACGGTAAATTATGGAATATTGTATATCAGGTAAACGATATTAATTTGCATTTTCCTTTACCTGAATACGATAGTGGAGGTAAGAAAATAAAATAATGAGGACCTCAGGTATTTAAAGGTATCTTGTGTGGTAAAGTGGTAATGCATTATAGAAAGGGAGTGAAGGATTTCTTGATGTGCATTGGAAATGTCAGCCTGTGTGTGTGTGTGTGTGCGTGTGTGTGTGTGTGTGTGTGTGTGTGTGTGTGTGTGTGTGTGTGTGTGTGTGTGTGTGTCTTTACATGAAGTACAAGTAATACACTACTGTTCACTAGAGAGTTTGGCACGCAAGAGAATGGACTCGCTTTTCACGGAGTACACTACCGGGTGCGCTTACCGAAGGAGGAACAGTCCTTCGGCGGAGGAGCCTCTTGGTGAGGGAGTGGGGAGGAACCTACCACCTGCTATAATTTGGGGAATAACACCTGTCCGGAAACCTTGTATGTATGTATGTATGTATGTATGTATGTGTGTATGCTACAACACATTAAGTTCACATCTATAAACATTACCAAACTCTCATATAACTGTTTTTCCTTAAGTGTTCTGTATGTATGAAACTTCACTTTTCAGCTTAGACTATTGTGTTGGGCTGAGTGTTGTACTGTGTGTGTGTGCGTGTGTTGAGTATTGTGTTGTGTGTAGTGTTGTATAGTGTGTATTGTGTATCACGGGGTGTATAGTGTGTATTATATTCTTTTGATACTTTCCCAGTGGATAAAAGCCTGCTGGACACTTTCCCAGCGGACAAGAGCCGGCTAGACACTTTTCAGGACAAGAGCCGGCTGGACACTTTTCCAGTGGACAAAAGCCGGCTGGACACTTTCTCAGTGGATAAAAGCAGGCTGGAAACTTTCTCAGTGTATAAAAGCCGGCTAGACACCTTCCCAGTGTCGACCGGACACTTTCTCCGAGAGAAATAATAAAGAGAAAGATTGAAAAGAAAGATATTGTACACTGGCTTTAGTTAAGATGTGTACAATTGATGTTGGTATCACCGGGAAGAGAAATACCTCAAGTGATATAAAATTGGTTTCATTTTAGTTTGTGTGTGTGTGTGTGTGTGTGTGTGTGTGTGTGTGTGTGTGTGTGTGTGTGTGTGTGTGTGTGTGTGTGTGTGTGTGTGTTCATGGTAGCCTATATTCCTCGACTGGTATAATAGGTTTAATTTTACAGAGATAATAACAGTAATCATCCTCTCTAGCGGCTGGGATCTTGTTCATAAAGGTATCCGATATTCCACTCCAATTTGTTTGAAGAAAATAATGAACTTTAGCCTTCAAGAATTTCTAAAGTTACTTAGTCATTGTCTATGTATGTATGTATGTATGTATGTATGTATGTGTATGTGGTTTCAGTCAGAATTGTACAGTTACTTCCGAACTCACCGGAAAGCGAAATTAATAAAACTTGAAGGATTGGCGTCACAAAACAGTGAGTGATGACAAAGCTGCAATATATAGACACTTTTACACGATGTAACGCGTCCTTAATGAAACTGACGCCGCCCTGCCAACTATTTTTTCCTGAATATATTGCCTTGTGAAGAATAAAAAGAACAGAAAAGGTTCAGTTGTACCTTAACAAATGAATAATGAATTAACGTCATTGATTTCTATTGTGTACGGTAATGTTACGATAATACATATGAAAAAAAAAAGGTAGATTACAGGAAAATAAAGAATAGGTAGAGAGTATTTTAACTATTGTGTTTCTCTGTCCTCCCGTTTGGGCTTGGATGGCAGCCATTAACATAAAGAGAGAGAGAGAGAGAGAGAGAGAGAGAGAGAGAGAGACCCACATCTACGTCATCTTCACCAACTACAGTAAATAAATCAATGTGTAACAACCTAGACTGAGTCAGATAGGTGACCTAATCTGACCCATTCCTGCCATGAGATTATTGAAAAAACTGAAGGATGGGAAAAATACGTGTATGAATTACTCCTACCATGAAAAAAAAAGAGACTATTGTTTCTCTTATTTTAACGTAGGATCAGAGAGTTTGTTGTTGTGATACAGGAGGATAGGATAGAAGCTCTGGGGATCAGTGTTAGCCATGTGGAGTTGTCTGTCATCAGTGGAGAGGCAAAAGAACGTAAGGTTTATAACTGGGAATAAATGTTACACGGAAGGGAGTACCGCAAGGTGAGGATATCCACATTTGAATGAACTACAGGACACAGAAGTTCAAGATTCAGGGGTTCTACAGTTATCCGGAATACAATAGAACTACAGTATACAGAGAGGTTCTAGATTCAGGGGTTCTACAGTTATCCGGAATACAATAGAACTACAGTATACAGAGAGGTTCTAGATTCAGGGGTTCTACAGTTATCCGGAATACAATAGAACTACAGTATACAGAGAGGTTCTAGATTCAGGGTTCTACAGTTATCCGGAGCATAAAAGGACTACCAGCACAAATAGGTTCTACATTCAGGGGTTCTACAGTTATCCGGAAGATAATAGAACTACAGTATACAGAGAGGTTCTAGATTCAGGGTTCTACAGTTATCCGGAAATATAATAGAACTACAGTATACAGAGAGGTTCTACATTTAGGGTTCTACAGTTATCCGGAAATATAATAAAACTACAGTATACAGAGAGGTTCTAGATTCAACGTTTCTACAGTTATCCGGAGCATAAGGACTACCAGCACAAATAGTTCTACATTCAAGGTTCTACAGTTATCCGGAATATAATAGAACTACAGTATACAGAGAGGTTCTAGATTCAACGTTTCTACAGTTATCCGGAGCATAAAAGGACTACCAGCACAAATAGGTTCTACATTCAGGGGTTCTACAGTTATCCGGAGCATAAAAGAACTACTACACAGAGAGATTCTAGATTCATGGGTTCTACAGTGAAGACCTACAGTACACCCTCCCACACACACTACAGTGGATCTGAAGTGCAGTAGGTACACTAAGACGAAGCAAGAGTCACTTCCTCACAAACTCAGGAGAAAAAATTGATCCGATATATCGCCGTCAGTAAAGGAGGTGAAGCTCGAATCATTGGGAAAAGGTCACAGAAAAAAGTTACCTAACCTAACCTCATCTGTATGTATGTATGTATGTATGTATGGATGAAAGGATGGACGGATGGATGGATGGACGGATGGATGGATGTATTGTTACGGAAACTGAGCAATCAAGAAGGCAAATGTCTTAAGTCACTTTACTTTAATGGTTACGTTTATTTTAATCTCAAAATTTAAGTAGTTTATTTACCTGTGTGTGTCTAGGGGCTTTATGGTTGAAATAATTTAGTTATAATACCTTGTAACTCAGGCCCAATTACGTAACAAGTGACAAACTGTTTGTATTGTAAACTTACTAGTGACTTTTACTGTAGGTTTAGTTATACACCATTACTGGGCTTAATTGAATAGTAGACACCACACTCATGGTTGACAGGACATTACCCAACACAGTGTAAGTAATAGATAATGGAAAATATGCAAGTGATTTTAAATACAATATTTATCCTAAACAAACACAAAACACATATATACAAGGGCGAAAAATAATATACTCAGCTGTACTAACACACGTTATACTAGAGGGCCAGTAGAGTCCTCGTGTACAGGTTAGTGCCGGAACAGTAGATCACTCCACGACAGAGAAACAGGGAGAGACAAGTAGCCGCTGGTGGTGGTGAGAGCTGAACTGACTCAGCCTGGGTGCCCAGAAAAGACATCTCCTGCCCCTCAAAAGCCGGCAAGGTTTTCCGCCAATCAGGAACCAACTCCTGTCTCTTTGTTTACTTCGTTGCCTTGTTGGTATAGAGTAGTTTGGGTGGTTGTGGAGGAAGCCGTGCAGGTAGAGGTGAATGTGTGGTTTATATACAGAGAAGTGTGACCCTTCTATGTTACAGTATGTATGTATGTATTTCCACAGAAGGTTTCCCTATCATTCAATTAGACACAAACAACTTCCTTCAGCACACACACACACACACACACACACACACACACATACACCCCATCAACACTCCCCAAATATTCATACAGACACCGGCATCCTCTCCTCCTCCACCATCAACTATTCAACTCCCCCTCCCTCCTCCCAATTCCACCATCAATTCCAGCAGCTTTCACAAATATCAGTAATGAGCGGACTGAAAGCTTTATCACCATAATTATTTCTGGCAGTTTCGGACCAAAATTCAATGGTTAATATTGTTAAAATTATATTATGTATATTTTATGTATAATTTTTAATGTTTCATCCGACATAATCGATTGGTGATGTAGGTGTTGTTTTTTTCCAGAGTGTATAATGGAATGTTGTGTAATGTTTAGGTTTGGTGTGTGTGTGTGTGTGAGAGAGAGAGAGAGAGAGAGAGAGAGAGAGAGAGAGAGAGAGAGAGAGAGAGAGAGAGAGAGAGAGAGAGAGAGAGAGAGAGATCATTAAATAAAAGAAACACAGACGGGTAGACAGACAAACAGACCATCAGACAGACACGATCAGGCGGGCAGGGGGGATAGACACCAACAGACACGAGCAGCAGGCAAGCAGGCAGGCAGGCAGGCAGGCAGGCAGGCAGGCAAACAGACAAAGCCACTGTCAAGTACTCGGTCACAGGTTAGTAAAACATGGACTGGATATTCCATCGACCACGACACGTAACATGACTCGTGTAAACATTTGGCTAGGACTAAATCCGATTTACAAAGACTATCTGCTTACACTGGGTCGAGTCCCTATGAACGTTCGGTGCTGTTTAATGAAGAATGAGACTATTGGATTCACTGAACTGATTTATGAAAGGAATTTT
>NW_024734754.1:482500-590000 GCF_018991925.1 Homarus americanus | reverse complement strand
AAAAACAGATAAAAAAAGGTGAAAAGGTAAAAAACAAGAAAGAAGAGACAGAGAGAAAAAGTAAATAGAATAATTTTACTCCAATATTCCCAAAAGTCGACTGATTGATGCATTCCATTGGTGCTCTGTGTGTGTGTGTGTGTGTGTGTGTGTGTGTGTGTGTGTGTGTGTGTGTGTGTGTGTGTGTGTGTGTGTGTGTGTGTGTGTGTGTGTGTCCTTCAGGTGAGAGTTAGCTGGGCGGCTGTAGTTGACAAGTAATCCTCACTACCGACGAACACAAACTCCTGAACTTCTCCTTACCTGTGAGGGGAGTCCTGAGTGAGGAGGTGTGTAGGAGATTGAGGGAGATGTGTGGGAGAGTGAGTGAGGGAGGGATGACAGGAGAGATGGTAAAAAGTAGGGGCTCAATCTATAGTAGGCACAGGTAGTGGTGGGTACAGGTGGTGGTGGGTACAGGTGGTGGTGGTGCAGGTAGTGGTGGGCAGGGGTGGTGGGGTGGGTACAGGTAGTGGTGGGGTACAGGTAGTGGTGGGGTACAGGTAGTGGTGGGTGCAGGTGGTGGTGGGTGCAGGTGGTGGGTGGGTGCAGGTGGTGATGGGTGCAGGTGGTGGTGGGTACAGTGTAGTGGTGGGTGCAGGTAGTGGTGGGTGCAGGTGGTGGGTGGACAGGTACAGGTAGTGTTGGGTACAGGTGGGTACAGGTGGGTGTAATTAGTGGGTACAGGTAGTGGTGGGTACAGGTACAGGCACAGGTGGTGGGTACAGGTAGTGGTGGGTACAGGTAGTGTGGGTGGGAGCTGTGGGTGGGTACAGGTAGTGGTGGGTACAGGTGGTGGTGGTGTGTGGTGGTAAGTACAGGTGGGTGGTGGGCAGGTGGTGGTGGGCAGGTAGTGGTGGGTACAGGTGGTGGTGGGGGTGGGTACAGGTAGTGGTGGGTACAGGTAGGTGGTGGGTGGTGGGTGGGTGCCAGGCAGTGGTACAGGCAGGCCGGTGGTGGGTGCAGGGTGGTGGGTACAGGTAGTGGTGGGTACAGGTGGTGGTGGGTGCAGGTGGTGGTGGGTAGTGGGAAGCAGGTAGTGGTGGGTACAGGTGGTGGTGGGTACACATTGGGTACAGGTGGTGGGTGGGTGGAGTGGTACAGGTGGTGGGTACAGTGGTGGGTACAGGTGGTGGTGGGTACAGGTGGTGGTGGGTACAGGTGGTGGTGGTGGTGGTGGGTACAGGTGGTGGTGGGCACAGGTGGTGGTGGGGTACAGGTGGTGGTGGGCACAGGTGGTGGTGGTGGTGGGCACAGGTGGTGGTGGGTACAGGTGGTGGTGGGTACAGGTAGTGGTGGGGTACAGGTAGGTGGTGGGTGGGTACAGGTGGTGGTGTGGGCACAGGTGGTGGGGGTGGTGGTGGGCACAGGTGGTGGATTGGCACAGTTAGTGATGGGTACAGGTGGTGGAGTACAGGTAGTGGTGGGTACAGGTAGTGGTGGTGGGTACAGGTGGTGGTGGTGGTGGGCACAGGTGGTGGTGGTGGGCACAGGTGGTGGTGGCACAGGTAGCACAGGTAGGCTAAACTGACCACCACCACCACCACTGACAGTAGGACGTATCACTAGAGACAAGCAAGCTCCAACAACGTGTTCTTCCACTTGGTAAACTATAATACACATTGAATATTACACACACACAATACACACACACACACACACGAGACAGTAGTGTGATATCAGCGTGTGTGTGTGTGTGTGTGTGTGTGTGTGTGTGTGTGTGTGTGTTCCGCATCACAAGACAGTGGTAACCCCGGACATTCAGTAAGGACGAAACTTGTATGTCCCAGCTTATCGGTGTATAAATCTGGACACTTTACACGTCTAGTTCTAAAAATATAACTAGAGAGAGAGAGAGAGAGAGAGAGAGAGAGAGAGAGAGAGTAGAGAGAGAGAGAGAGAGAGAGGTAATTTTATATTACTGAACGATTAGCCTCAACAACAAAAATTGTCCGCTAAGCACGTTATGCGTCCGTAATTAGTGACGTGTGGGGATGACGTGTGAGGGGTGGGGGGTTGGGTGGGGGGTGTGAGGGGTGGTAGGGGGTGGGGGTAGCCTTGTCGGTGCCTTTGATAATTTTCTCGGCTCGATTTCATATTGGTGGCGTCAGTAGTGGTGGTAGTGATGATGGTGGTAGTGGCGGAGGTGATGGTAGCAGTGGTGGTGATAGTGGTGGTAGATAGTGGTAGAGGTGGTAATTAGTGATGGTGGTGGTATTGGCGTAGGTGGTGGTAGTAGTGGCAATGGTAGAGATAGCGGTGGTGATGGTGGTAGAGATGGTAGTGGTGGTTGTAGTAGTGTCATTAGTATGTTGGTTATTTTCGACTCTTCCTAACCTAACCTAACCTAACCTAAAATGAACTATTCAAGCCTAAAGCGGCATTCCCAGTGACATTTCTAGGTCTGCGCATCGATGTTTAAGAATAGTTTTTGACTTCCAGGCATAAAATGGGATTCCAAGGCCCAAAATAGGATTTCTGGTCCTAAAATAAAATTCCTAGGCCTAAAATTGGATTGCTATAATGGAATTCTTAGCCGAAATTGGGATTCCTAGACCTAAAATGGACTTCCTAGACCAAAAATTAGATGTATAGGCCTAAAATTGGATTCCTAGGCCTAAAATTAGATTTCTAGGCCTATTTTAGCTAGTACATTGATCGAGTTTAACTCTTGACTTTGTTAACACACACTGATGATTCAACAATCAATTAAGGCTTTGCTAATCTATTTATATCTCACCAATCAATTAATGCGTTGCCATTCCAATCAATTGAATCTTCTCCAATTGATTGTTACTCCATCAATCCTCCTACACCACCCATCAACTATTACTCCATCAACCCCTCAATACTCCATCAATTCTCCAACAATCTGCTAACTGATTATTACTCCACCAATCCTTCAACACTCCGCCAATCAACTATAACTCCACAAATTGATTATTACTCCACCAATTCTCCAACAATCCAACAAATGCTTATTACTCCAACAATTTTTCCAATAACCACCTTTAATACTCCACCAATTGATAATTAATTAATCACTCCACCAATGAATCGAATCTTCACCAATCACCTCTCTTCTCTCCACCAGGTCACCAGGGGTCATGCTTCAGTGTGGGTCCTGAACCTCAACGTATAATAGGCATGGGCAGAAGTGGATCCACCTCCTCCAGTATGACCCACACCGTGAACCAAAATAACATGGGTCTTGGGAGTCACCATGACATGTCGAGTAGAAGTAACAACAGGCACCTCACACTCTACGGGATTGAAGTGCCAGTCTATAAGTTCCGTGGTGAAGATGCCCAGTTAGAGTGCCAGTATAATGGTGGCACTGACCCTCTCTACTCCGTCAAGTGGTATAAGGACGACAGAGAGTTCTACAGGTAAGTTCTAGTTTCGTCAGGTAGCTCTTATGATTGATTGCTCACTCACTCACTCACTCACTCACTCACTCACTCACTGACAGAGTTTGTATTGCTGTTAATGAGTATTTGTCAGTTTTTATTTTTATTATTATTATTATTATTTTAACATTACTATTAGTATTGTTAATTATTCTTATCATTCTTATCATTATTTATCAACTAATTAACTATTTTCCGGACTGCAGTACTAAACTAAAACACGAACATTATGATACATAGATACGATATTGGATGCAGTATATAAACACATTCCCAAGAGAGAGAGAGAGAGAGAGAGAGAGACTTCTATTTTATTTTAACTTACCGGGTACATACTTCACACATATACAGTATAGTAAAAAACACAGAGCCAAATTAACAAGTAATAACTAATTGTTAACTAACTTTGTAAAATTATCTAACAAATTCCTTTATAGAGAGACTACTGCCAGCATAATACTAACACTGCTAAGCGCTGTTATTTAAAAAAAAATTACTCTGTTAAATTAACTGTTTAACCTAATGCATTAACGAGATAAAACGGCGCTCAAAACACATTAACATCATGAAGTGTTATAAATTCTGGGACTGACAATATATATAACTTGTGGTCAGGACAACGATGCTCACTTGTTTTTTGTTTATTATTTTTTAGGAAATTTCCGTAAAAAATAATAAAAAATAATAGTTATTTCATTACGTCTTAAAAATTAATAATTGTTTTACGGTCACTTTTGTTGCAACTGCTAAAATGACAGTCAGAACTAAGACAAAAAATAACATAGAAATGGCTGTTAGTTATTTGTTATGGTAGTCCTCTTAAAATGATTATCACCAATTAATACTTAAATAATTAATAATAAATCTTTCCTCTAGACGACAACGAGTCATCCATAAAGCAAAAAAAAAACAAAAATTAAGTAACTCAAACTATAATATATGTTTATTTATTTTAATTTTTTCTTTCATAATTTATTTTTTCTTATGCGAAAGACGTATGCTAAATTGATTACTAACCCCTTGAGGTCGATGATTTAACCCTTTAAGGACGATGGTTTAACCCTTTAAGGACGATGGTTTAACCCTTTAAGGACGATGGTTTAACCCTTTAAAGACGATGGTTTAACCCTTTAAGGACGATGGTTTAACCCTTTAAGGACGATGGTTTAAGCCTTTAAAGACGATGGTTTAACCCTTTAAGGACGATGGTTTAACCCTTTAAGGACGATGGTTTAACCCTTTAAGGACGATGGTTTAACCCTTTGAGGACGATGGTTTAACCCTTTGAGGACGATGGTTTAACCCTTAGAGAATGACGTATTGTCTTTGAGTATGATGACAGTTTCCCTTAAGTGAGAACGTCTTAACTGTGTGAATAATTAAACCAATTTCCTTAAGTAAAATGACATTATAATCAAGGGGTTAAATCATCGCGATCAAGAAGTTAAGTCAATGTGCTCAAGAAGTCAAGATATATCATCCAATGGGCTAAATCAATGTACTGAGGTGGTTAAGTCATCATCTTCAGTATGGTCGATTGGGGTTCACTGTGGTTCATTAGGATTCATTTTGGTTCAATGGGGTTCACTCAATTTAAAGTACCATTACACACTATTAATATCCACTGGGGTTCACTAGGGTTCAAATGGGTTAAGAGACTGTCTCATGACTTGGCTCGTCCTCAGGATAAGTGGTCATGACAATAATCGGTTGACTGACATTCTAAATGATTGAAAAAATGATGATGAGAAGATATTTACTACTTTAACTTGCAAGGTGTATCTGTTAACGATGAGAGAGAGAGAGAGAGATCCTAACTAACAATGACCCATTTCTCTCATTTTTCAGATATTTGTTCAAGAAGCCGAAACCCAAGACGACTTTCACCACTCCAGGCGTCAACGTTAACGTAAGTGTTACTGTCTTAATGTTACTCCAGATACGTGAGGAAGGAAGGGTCTAGTGAGGGGCTGGAGGAAAGAGTGGGGAGGAGCTGAATGCGGGTGTGGGGAGGAGCTGGAAGAGGGCGTGAGGAGGAGCTGGAAGAGGGCGTGGGGAGAAACTGGAAGAGGGCGTGCTGGAAGAGGCGTGGAGGAGCTGGAAGAGGGTGTGGGAGGGCTGGAAGAGGGTGCGTGGGAGGAGCTGGAAGAGGGCGTGTGGGGAGGAGCTGGAAGAGGGGCGTGGGGAGGAGCTGGAAGAAGGTGAGGGCAAGAGGTGGGGGGGGGGCCTCTTGTGTCCGCTGAGGGGCTGATGAGGGCTGGCTGATGTAGTCTTCAAGGGTAACGAAAGAAATGTGTTTTTAAAGGGCTTTATTTTGTCTGTCTGTCTGTCTGTGTCCCGTTTGACCTTCATTCTCTATCTGACTAAAATACTGAGTGTCTGTCTTTATTTTTGTCGAGTTATCTATTTCTCTTTGTTTCTCTTTTCCATCTAGCCTCACTCCCTACCTCCCTCTTTCTCCTTTTTTTCCTAATTCAATTTATTTTCCTCCATTTCTTTCTCCTGTTCTGTATCCAATATTTCCTTCACTCCCTCACCCCCGCCCTTTATAGTTTCCCCCCTCCATCATCCCTCCCTCTCTTGTACCCCCTTCCTTCCCTTTCTTATTCACCCTTTCTTCCCTCGCTCTCGTCCTTCCTCCTTTCCTTTTTCTATACTTTCATTACATCCCTCCTTCCTTGCCTGATTCTCCTACATCCCTCCCCGTTCCTCCTTCACACCTTCCTTCTCTTCTTCCCTCCCTCCCTCCTTCTCTCTCTCCCTCCCTCCTTCTCTCTCTCCAGGCCTCCCTCCTTTGCACAACCAATCTAATGTGATCTATCAGGTATATCACACTTTAACTCGCTTTTCACAGCACAGAACAGCTCGACGGTGTTCCAAGGTACAGCATCACACACCTGTACATTATTAGAGAGAGAGAGAAACAAACAGACAGACAGACAAGGACAGAGTGATAACGGGAGATAAAAAATGAAGGGGAACGATATGAGAGAGAGAGAGAGAGAGAGAGAGAGAGAGAGAGAGAGAGAGAGAGAGAGAGAGAGGTGATACATCAGTGTTTTGACAAGGTAACACGGCTGGCTCTCCGCCTCGTTTTCTACAGCTGGAGGTCGGGGAGAAGGGATCACTTGTCGAATTAATTGACTTAAGGGTGCCGACTCGACAACCACACCGCCTCAGAATGTTCACCTTTATCTCACCCTGATCCCTGGCCTAAAGACGATCTCCCATCACTCTAAATCCTCACTACTCTTTGACCTGATACTTGTTCTTGGCGGTACTCCTGTTGCTTCACTCGACGATATTTTAAAATAAAGACTAAATATGCTTCATTATCTTATTGTTGTTGTTATTGATATTATTATTATTGTTGTTTTTATTCATTTTGTTGCCATTATTATTATTATTATTATTATTATTATTATTATTATTATTATTATTATTATTATTATTATTATTACGGGTCAGTTAGTTTAGGTTATATTTTCTAGCTAAAAGTTAAGATGATTAGGTTAAGTTAGGTTAAGTTGGTGAGTTAGGTTGATAATAAAACTATTCATTCAGTAAAATTATCAAGTAAATTTACAATCGGTTTTACCTGTGTATAGACAACACAGGCAATGGGTGTATTAAGACTGTGCAGGTATACAGTTTCCAATATATACCTAGACAGTGTAGGTGTACCTCAAAAGTAAGCAGTAAGGCATCAGATGTTTATTTCCAGAAGCTTAGGTTAGGTTAGGCTAGGTTAGGTTAGGTTAGGTTAGGTTAGGTTAGGTTAAGCTAGGTTAGGTTAGGTTAAGTTAAGCTAAATTAACTTGGATTATGTCCCGGCAATCAAGATAAAGGTAACCAAATTCCAAAACACACACACACACACACACACACACACACACACACACACACACACACATCTAAAATCAGCTTGAAATTTAACACACAGATCATAAACAACAATTATGACAGGGTACGAGGCCGCATAAATCATTACAATTAAAAACTTCATTTTGATGGCACGATATCTATAAATTACAATTATTATTTCCACGCCTCTTGATATTCAATAACCTGAAGTTTAACCAGCCCAGCTTATTTCACCACATGATTACAAACTCTAACGTTTAGCTAACCTACCTTAACCTAACCTAATTCTAACCTAATCTAACATAATGCTAACCTAACCTAACCTAACCTAACCTAATGCTAACCTAACCTAACCTAATGCTAACCTAGTGCTAACCTAATGCTAACCTAACCTAACCTAATTCTAACCTAATCTAACATAATGCTAACCTAACCTAACCTAACCTAACCTAATGCTAACCTAACCTAACCTAATGCTAACCTAGTGCTAACCTAATGCTAACCTAACCTAACCTAATTCTAACCTAATCTAACATAATGCTAACCTAACCTAACCTAATGCTAACCTAACCTAACCTGATGCTAACCTAACCTAATGCTAAACCTAACCTAATGCTAACCTAACCTAACCTAATGCTAACCTTACCTAACCTAATGCTAACCTAACCTAACCAAACGAAACCTAACCCCAAGTAGTGTTAGGATGTTTAGGAAAGGTATAGCTGGTTATCTAAGCGTTAAGGGGGAAGTTAAGGGAGATGGTGATATCTAGCTAGACTAAAAAAAGGTAATTAAGGGAGGTCAAACACATCTCATTACCTTAAAGACGGGTGATTAAGGGGAGCCATATTAAACCCTTTAAGGTAGCTGACCCTTCAAGAGAGATGATAATTACCCATTACTCCTCTTCTGCCTCGTTATGACGTAATGGATGCGTATATGCGTAACACAGAGGCGATAATGGAGATGGACGAGCGACTGATCTAGACCGCCGGGGTGTGGACACAAGCCAACAGTGATTCACGGTCAGCGTAGAGACCATAAATGGGCAAAATACACGTGAATGTGGGCATGGTGTGTGCCGATTGGTCATTTCCCTCCATGGCGTCACAAAGTACCCCACCAATTAGTTGTCTGATGCTAACCTAACCTAACCTAAAATCAACTCCACTGATAGGAGCATACACGAACGCACGCACACACACACACACACAAACACATATCCACAACGCCAACCCACACTCACACATTAAAACAGACAGACCGACAGTCACAAACACACACACACTTATTTCCAATCAATAAGATGAATCACCAGTGTGTAATTCAGACACCACTGGGACTTATTTCAGAGCCTAATTCGACACCTGAAATCTAAGGCGACAATGAACACGTCCCGGTGGTAGTTGTGTCATAATTAATATATCTCTAAATAGGAGACTTTGGGGTGTGTTACGAGATAGAAAGGGGAAGGAAAGAGAGAAAGGGGGGAAAGAAATGGCCAGAGAGAAAGGGAGAGAGCAACGGAGAGGAGAGAAAGGGAAAGAAAAAGGAGAAAGAACGGGAAGAAATTTTTAAGAAAAAAACGAAGGATGAACGGGGAAAGATTAGGGAGTAGAAAGGAAGGGGAGGGAAGAAAGCGGACAGAAAAGGGAAAAGATGGAAAGGGGAAGGAGAGAAAGGGGACGAAAAGAAAAAGGAAGAAAATAGAGGGAGGAAAAAAGGGGAAAAGGGGGAAAGAAGATATGGTGAAGAAGTAAAGGATAATATAAAATGGAGAGAGAGAGAGAGAGAGAGAGAGAGAGAGAGAGAGAGAGAGAGATAACCCAGCCAAGAAAGAAAGACTAATGGCCGAATGAATCAGCCATATACATTTCACAGATGATCGGTTCATCAGACAGGGAATTAAAACAACTAAGACGAAGTGGCGCGTCGGGCTGGTGACAGGAGAGGGCCGTCACCTAACACACCCCCTGCCAGCCTTCATCACCATCTTCATACCTTACCTCTCTCTCTCAAGTTTGTTATGATACCGACGTTATTATTTCATGCTGGTGATTACGTTTCATCTTACTATTTCGTGACGTGACGTGAGTTGTATAGTGTGGTGATGGAGATAGATTGAGTGTAAAATGTTGAAGATACGGTTTGAAAATTTGAGCAGGAATTTTTAGGATACTGCCGCGCGAATCACTTTGTTTACACTTGGAGTAGAGACTGCGGGGTCAAATTATCTTCGAATAGAACTAATCAAATAACATTATCTGACCTAATTAATCACTTTGTCTTATAAATTAGATTTGTTTTATCTCAGGTAAAGAGTTTGTAGTTATTCTTAACAAGTTTTAAAGTATCTAGACTTTTTGGTGGGTAAGCATCCTGACGTGTTTCATCTTAGCTAATAGGGTTCATGGTATTTATATGCGATTTGCTTCACAGTAACTATCTTAACATAATTTTAAATAATCTTTAGGATATGTTTCAACGCCACACGTGCGAAAGCTCCCTGCTGACACCTACAATATACTTCACAGTGCAATATGCTTAACATCCCAACCTGTAAACCTGGCATCTGGAATTTCGTTTTCTTGTTTTTTTTTTTACAAATTCTTTCATTTTCATTCAAACATTTACTGACTACATTTTCGATCACATGAAATAGTATTTCAATATTTGCAACAGTAGTCCAGGCGGCGCTGATGTATCTCCTCATCACTCATGCTCTTTGGTAATGAAAAGTCATGACCCTTTTACGACGATTATTTTGATGACTCATACACAGGTACAGTAACGGCTTGTCATACTCGACTGATTACATGAAAGGAACCAATTCATAAAAAAAATAAAAAAAATAAAAATAAATATATATATATATATATATATATATATATATATATATATATATATATATATATATATATATATATATATATATATATATATATATATATATATATATATATATATATATATATATATATATATATATACAAGGAAAAGAAGAAAACTAAAAGTTCCCAAAGCTATCGTGCAGAATTCACATCTTCAGGGGAGTACAGACTGAGTACAGATGTGAATTACACAGAAAGCAGCATGATTATCAGATCACATATATATATATATATATATATATATATATATATATATATATATATATATATATATATCCCTAGATAACTCTTATATCACTGTAATAGTGTAGTGTATACATAGGGCACCTCAGTACCACAAATCACAAGGGCAACTCCGTCAATACCAATTTTAACACATAAACAGAGCCACAACACAAGTTCTCCCTGGACAGTGGCGTCGATCAAGGCCTAATACTTGGTCCTTCATAATTTACCTCTTATCTCAGTCAAATATTCGAAGACCTACACTACGATCCGGTTAGGTTGGGGTGACGCTAATGGCATACTTCTGTTAATTCCTTTTTTTCATATTGGCTGCTGCACTGATCTGGCTAAGATAATCCTACCATAAGTCTCATCAGTAAAGTGCCCGAGATACGTGAACAGCAACAGCGGTGTGTATAAGCCTTCATGTAATCCAGACAAAATGAGCTTTTAATTTATAACTAACTCCCTTGGGTGACATTTATTTTTTAATCTACGTGTGAATATGATGAGGTATAGAGATTACTTTTAAATAACTATATGGAGTATTTTCATTAGATTATACGTATAAGAACAGCTTAATAACTTTTTTTTGATGTTACGAGAAATTTGAGATTATGATTAATGTTTTTGATAGAAAATCCGGTTAATTGGTGTGAGTTTTAAAGTCTGTTGACTGTATGAGTGTGTGACTGTATGACTGTGACTGTATGAGTGTATTGTATGCCTGTGACTGTAAGACTGTATAGCTATGAGTGTATGACCATGACTGTGTGACTGTATGAGTGTATTAGAGTGTAAGTGTATGGGTGTATGACTATTCTTGACTGTATGACTATATGACTGTATGACTGTATGACTGTAAGATCTTCGTAGTGATGAAAGGAATAAGTGAAACTATGACCGGAGAAAGAAATGTTCAAGGCGTAAATACGGTGTTCGTCCTGGGGAAACATAACGTTTATACCTGCGCTAGAAACAATAGTTCACTATAGTTTAATTTACTATGAAGATAATCAGCCAACCTTTTAGTCAGAAACGTTACCTTGGCTATTTTATCCTTACAAGAATAATCAATATAACACTGAAAAAATAACATTACAGCAAGAGAGAAGTGATACTATGTTAAATATTATATAATTTAACGTAGAATCATTGTTAGTTGGTTATTCATAGTGAGAGGTTATTTATAAACCACTATGTAGTACTACTGGATTAATATGAACGGGTTAATTACTGTGTCGAAGGAGAGTTTAAGTTAATATCCAGGTTTAGAATTCGTCGCCTGGTATTGTGTCAATATTTGGTAGTTACTGTACTTGTGTTTTGTATCTGGCACTGTACTTGTATATCTGGCACTGTACTGGTATATCGGGCACTGTGCTTGTATACCTAGCACTGTATTTGTATATCTGGCACTGTACTTGTATACCTGACACTGTACAGGTGTACTTATATATCTGGCACTGTACTTGTATATCTGGCACTGTACTTGTATATCTGGCACTGTACTTGTATATCTGGCAGTGTACGTGTATATCTGGCACTGTACTTGTATACCTGACTTGCTGTACAGGTGTACTTGTATATCTGGCACTGTACTTGTATATCTGGCAGTGTACGTGTATATCTGGCACTGTACTTGTATACCTGGCACTGTACTTGTATATCTGGCACTGTACTTGTATACCCGGCACTGTACTTGTGTATCCGGCACTGTATTAGTGTTTGTGAATGAAATTACAAATTCTGATTTAAAAAAAAATAGAAAAGTTTGACGACAAATATTAGAATGAAAAGAAAAACAAAAGATGATTGATTAATTTTCTCTCTCTCTCTCTCTCTCTCTCTCTCTCTCTCTCTCTCTCTCTCTCTCTACGTCTCACGTACACACTGATCACATTACAGATAGTAATCAGGGAAGAGGGGAAGTCGGTGATAAACACTGACTTTAACTAATGAACAATAAGGCAAAAACAGAAGAAGGAAGTAGCGTATGTAATCAACTCTACAAGAAGGAAAGAATAAATTACTTCTTTTCTTAGGCTAGTAATCTCGACTTGAGTTACTGAATACACGGAGGAATATATAATTTTTTTCGACAACATAGCGATATGATGTACAGTGTTTAGTAAAGTAATTAGGAGGGATAATTAGGTACTTTATGTATTTTTAAGGTAATCTGGAAAAAATCTTTGAAATCTCTGAGGGTGGGGGGGAGAGAGGAGGGGAAGAGGAGGGGGTGGAGGAGGAGTAGGAGAAAGAAGACTAGAGAAAGGGGCGGAAAGGGAAGGGAAGGGAGAGGAAGGAGGGGGAGGAAGGGGAGAGGAAAATACTGTACTTGCGTGACACTGTATTATGTACTCGTGAGACATTTAGGGAAATTATGTATCTGAGTGAACCATGCAAGGGATTTTTTTTTTTTGTATTTCTTTGTCTCAGTCGGGAAAATTTTACATGAGAAATTATGTACTTTGTGAGACATTAAGGCTGAATTATCTACTCGTGAAACAGGTATATAATGTAAGTTTAGTTTGAGACATTAAATATATATTATATACGCATGAGAGACACAAAGGAAGAATTAGATAAGATAACATGGGGTTGAGGGAGGCAAAAAAGGGTAAAAAAAATGCAAAAAAAGGCAAAAAGGATAAAAAGCAAAACAAGGCAAAAGGGAAACAAAGTAAAAAATAGCAAAAGGGCAAAAAAGGCAAATAAAAGCAAACAACAAAACAAAACAAATGAAACCCCAAAACAGAATCTTGATATTATCGAAAGAAATGTTAAAAGAACAAGAAATAAAACAAAGATGGAATGAATACAAAAATTAATAAATAACGTAAGCGAGAAAAAATAAAACGAATGAGTAACTCAACAAAAATTGATTAAATAACAAATGAAACTTTATAGATAAATGGTTAGGTTAAGTTGGAAATAGGAAGAGAGGATTTTTGTCAAGTCTGGCTCAATATATGTTCTCTGTCCGTCCGTCCGTCCGTTAGTATGTCCGTTCCTCCAGTAGTTGTAATCAGAATAACTTAAACTAATGAACAAAGGACTTTAACCCCTCGAGTGCTAAGGCAGATCAGCGTAAAGGACACACCATTATGTAGACAAACAGACACACACACATTAAGACAACATAACAACTGTATCCCTTACACACACACACACACACACACACAAAACCCTCCCCCCTACACCCACACCCTGGACGGAAAGAGAGACAAACAAACATAAAAAATCAAAACAAGGTGATAGCTATAGTCCTCGTGCTGGGTATAAGAAGAAGATGAATACACGACTCGACACTCATCTCATCGCCACCTCAATTAATTACAGCTTGAGTAAAACAGATAAAATTCAACACTAAATCTAACTTTACCGTTTCACTGTAATGAACTCCGTAAAACATGATTTTTTTTTTCAATTTTGTTTTTAGCAATTTTAGTAAGTGGTAATACTTTTAAATTTACAATAGCTGTGTAAGCAAGTACGTGTATCGTTATAATATCTTGAGGTCTTCCTGAATATCGTATACCTATCGTAAGGTTTATCTATGTATCATAAATGCATTTCTAGGTTTTCCTGACTATGGTAAGTGTATGGTAAGGGTCTTTGGTCTTTTGAGTATCGTATGCTTAATTATTATGAGTATTTTGAGTATTTTGAACTTACTTGACGAATTCCCTCTGTATCTCAACATTTTCCTGAGTAAGCGTATTAAATTTTTTCCCAGAATCAAAATTACATGAAAAGACTAAGTCATCATCATCGTTCCTGAGTATTATATTTAACTAATCATTCATACATACGGGTGAACATCTTCCCCATGTATCAATTACCTGTTCATTCTAATTCACGTATTTACCTGTTCATTCTAATTCACGTATTTACCTATTCATTCTAATTCACGTATTTATCTGTCATTATAAATTCACGTATATACATGTTCATTCTAATTCGTATTTACCTATTCATTCTAATTCACGTATATTCCTGTTCATTCTAATTCACGTATTTACATGTTCATTCTAATTCACGTATTTACCTATTCATTCTAATTCACGTATTTACATGTTCATTCTAATTCACGTATTTACCTATTCATTCTAATTCACGTATTTACCTGTCCATTATAAATTCACGTATTTACATGTTCATTCTAATTCACGTATTTACCGATTCATTCTAATTCACGTATTTACATGTTCATTCTAATTCACGTATTTACCTGTTCATTCTAATTCACGTATTTACATATTCATTCTAATTCACGTATTTACATGTTCATTCAAATTCACGTATTTACATATTCATTCTAATTCACGTATATACATGTTCATTCTAATTCACGTATTTACATGTTCATTCTAATTCACGTATTTACATGTTCATTCTAATTTACGTATTTACCTGTTCATCCTAATTTACGTATTTACCTGTTCATCCCAATTAAAATATTTACCTGTCTACTCTTACATCAATATCTCCGCTAAAGACATCTTCCTTAATCAAGATACTTGTTATGTCTCTCTGGGAGGAAGTAATTCACGAGTTGTTTTTCTCCCTCTCGTGGCCTAATTGACCCCCATTTGATGAATACGACTCCTTAACAACCTTCCGCTAACGACCCGGGGAAGATGCGACCCGGGGTAGAGGAGAGGTGGTAGAAGGGAGGGGGGTGTGGTAGAATGGAGGGGTGGTAGAATGGAGGGAGGGGGGGATGGGGAAGGATGGTTAATGAAGTATCCTCGAGCGATGGCTAATGTATTTTTTACCCTGACCGAGCGTGTAACACAAGATCTGCTCTCTCTCTCTCTCTCTCTCTCTCTCTCTCTCTCTCTCTCTCTCTCTCTCTCTCTTCCTCTGTTTTCTCTTAATCCCATTGTCCTCTCTCACCCCCTATCACACACACACACACACACACACACACACACACACACACACACACACACCACCGACTGAGTATATTCATAGATAATAACCATTCATGTTGCTTTTTTTTCCTAGCCAAAATATGTAGGCCAAACTGCATTTCTTGTCCGTATATATGACTGTTAATATTGAATAGAAACCGTGTAAAAAAAAAATTCTCGTAACACGTGCAAATTAAAATCCATTATTGAATAGTACTGTGGTATATCACCCTCTCCCCCCACATTTAAGCGACTTACCACCACCCCTTGACAATTGCCTGACAACATCAACCCCTGATAATTGCCCCTGACTCCTTATAACATCAATATCAATCCCGATAACCCCTGATAGTTGCTAATGACAACATCAACCCCTAAAATTGCCCCTAACCCTTATATCATCAACCTCAATCTCGACAAACCCAGACAATCCCCAGACCCTTCCTACAACCCCCCTGTTCCTACACCCCCCGTCTCCAGACCTTAATTCTTTCGACTTTTGGGGTAATATTTTGCTGACCATTATATTCCTCGTCTCAAATTTTCATTGAAGTGTCGAATAGAAAAACAGACAGACAACAGACAGACAGAAAGAGGCTGAATATTTACTGAGGATAACTAATTAAAACACAAATAGACAAACAAAGAAATATATACAGGTGAGTCTATGTGTTCATGTATCTGGTCACCTAAACAACTAGACATTGTTGAATAAAAATAAAAAAACAAACAAAGTAAAAAATAAACTTCACAGCAAATAATAAATATCCCGCGTCATAATTTTCATTCATATTACTTAAATTTTAGCGAATTTTAACGTCACTTAAATACCACCCTTATCATTAATGACCCCAAAAAATCGCTCGCACACACACACACACACACACACACACACACACACACACACACACACACACACACACACACACACACACACACACACACACATACACACACACACACACACACACACACACACACACACACACACACACACACACACACACACACACACACACACACACTCCCATACAAACAAAACAAACACTCTCGTATTTTAGGGAGGAAATGCAAAAACAAAAATAACGACATATGGACAAACTTATTTACGATATGGTAAAATGTATTCCATATTGTAACAATGTAAATAGTGCTAATATGTGTTTGTATATGTGCATGTAACTGTGTGTGTGTGTGTGTGTGTATACATGTGTATGTCTGTTACACTAAACAAAGAGGATTACGTTATAAATCTCCTTTTTGACCAAATTCCTTTTTTATAAACACTATAAAATATTGGGGAGTTTACTTAATTAAAAAAATATCGCTCAATGTCAACATAACTAATCCAATGTAATCTTACCTTTTGTAACTAATTAGCAAAATCTGATCAAGGTAACAACAAGTAATTATGTAATATCGGCTTTGATTCGATTAATACTGATGAAATTACATTAGTATTTTTTGGGGGGATGCGGAGGGCGTGGGGAGACGTGTAGAGGCGTGGGGGGAGGGGTGCTTATGGAGGCGTGGGGCGACGTGTAGAGGCGTGAGGGTGCGTGTGGAGGCTCTGGTGGGGGAAGGGGGTGCGTAGGGGCGTCAAGAGTTCCCTTTCGGATTCAATCGTAACTCTTACTGCAATTCATCACTTTGGTGCCATATAGTGCAAAACAACGTTGACACAATGGTTGCACATATTGTAAACAGATCCGCGTGCAACTCAAAATGAAAATGACTTGCGTGTGTGTGTGTGTGTGTGTGTGTGTGTGTGTGTGTGTACAAGTCATCAACCAATTCCTCTTTGGAGTTATGAGAATCTGATCGTGATAATTTTTAAACCTTTCAGAAAAAATCTTCAGCAGGAGGGAGGAAGAATTGTGTGTTGAATAAAGAAGTCAAATATTTCTTTAAGAATGTAATGAGGTCAGGTGAGGGGGGGGGGGAGACCAGAACACAGACACGAACACACACCGACACAGACCCGAACACAGACCCGAACACATACCCGATCACAGACCCGAACGCAGACCCGAACACAGACCCGAACACGAGGACAAGAGATATTCCATAAACTTACACGTACACGCTCGAGGTCTACAATTAACAATGACTTATATATCTATTAACAGTATTCCATTTCATTTCGGATTAATTACGTTACATTATGTCCGTGTACGTGATAACTAATTAACTGAACACTTGCGAATTTACTGTAGTTCATGTAATTTGGAAAAGGTTTCAAAATACGTTATAATTTCTTCTGTATTTTTGTAATAAGGAGAAAAATATCCCTTAATTTATGTCAAAAATCAAATTCTTCATATTAAAAAAAAACAAATCGGAAAATTATGTAGAAATAATGAAGGAAAAAAAAAAGTCCGGTATAAAAAAAAACCGAAAAAAATATTAATGAAGTTTTAACACACACACACACACACACACACACACACACACACACACACACACTGGGGCACGAGGAAACGACAGTCAAATATAAACATGGCGGACGCTCCGTTGCCTCATTCACATGCAAATTAATGTCGAATGAGCAGCTGTGGGGTTTGTATAATTCTCTATAATTCGATAATGGCTGGTATGATTGCATAATTCGTGTAAATTGCTTTGTATAACGTGGTTTGTCGAATTATTTTCATCTTTTTTTTTTCACCAAGATCTCTTAAGACGACTCGCAGAAGAAGCCGAGTGAGATGCTTGGAGAGAGACTAGTTGATAACATGGGGAAGATATTCTGAAATATATCATTGTTGGGTGTTCATTACTCAGATATTTACATAGGAGATGAACCAAAGGGAATTAAGGTAAAGCGCTCGATATAACTAACACCTGATTGTTAAACGGGATAAGGTCTTTTATAATCCTTTTGAGTACGATGGTTTAAGGCCGTTAAGTACGATGGGTTAACACCTTGAGTACGATGGCTTAACCCCTTGAGTACGATGACTTAATCCCTTGAACATGAAGATTTAACTCCTTGTATATAATGACCTGAGCCCTTGAGTACAATACCATCGTAATCAAGGGAATTGGTCATCGTTGTAGTGGTGATGATGATAGTGATGGTTGTAGTGCAGGTAGTAGTGGTAGTCGGGGGTGGTTGTAGTGCAGGTAGTAGTGGTAGTCGGGGGTGGTGGTAGTGCAGGTAGTAGTGGTAGTCGGGGGTGGTGGTAGTGCAGGTAGTAGTGGTAGTCGAAATTGGAGGTAGTGCAGGTAATGAAGTGGTAGTCAGGGTGGTTGTAATTGCAGGTAGTAGTGGTAGTCAGGAGTGAGCATTGTTAATGCAGGTAGTAGTAGTAGTCAAGAATTGGTGTTAGTGCAGGTAGTAGTGGTAGTCAGGATTGGTGGTATTGCAGGTAGTAGTGGTAGTCAAGGGTGGTGGTAGTGCAGGTAGTAGTGGTGATAAGAATTAGAGGTGGTAGTGCAGGTAGTAGTGGTAGAGGGGGGTGATTGTGGTAATAGGAGTAGTGGTTGTGATTTTGGTAATTATAATATTTTTGTTGCTGGTGGTAATGTGGCTAATGGTGGTAGTTTGATTGGTGTTAGTAGTTTGGGTGGTGGTGGTGGTGGTGGTGGTAGTTAGGGTGGTGATTGTGGTAATTTGGGTGGTGGTGGATTGTGATAGTAGTATGAGATAGTGGTTATTTAGGTAGTGGCAGTAGTAGTTTGGGTGGTGGTGGTGGTGGTGGTGGTGATGTATTGGTAACTGGGTATGTGGTGTGGTAGTTTAAATGGTGGTGGTAATAGTGGTGATAGTTAGGTTGGTGGCGGTAACAGTGCCAGTATTGTTGGCACTGTTACTGGTTGTATATAATGGTGGCATCAATACCCCTCACCAACACAGATCAATATGTAATGTGTACCAGATGGGTGAATATTGATCAAAATATTGCTCTACCCCCTCACTAAAAGAGTATAATGAGGGTATATTAAGGAGTATAATGAGGTGTATAATGAGGGGTATAATGAGGGAGGTATGAGAAATTATAATTAGGGGGTGTAATGAGGGGGTATAATAGGGGTATAATTAGGGGGTATAATAGAATTTATAATAGAGGTATAATTAGGGGTATAATGAGGGGTATAATAAGGGGTATAATGAGGGGTATAATTAGGGGTATAATGAGGGGGTATGAGGGGTATAATTAGGGGTGTAATGAGGGGGTATAATAAGAAACAAAATAAGAAATACAATAACGAAAAACACGAATCAATGAAAAAAAGATTAATTAAAAAAAAACACGCCTGTAAAACACTAAGTCAAATAAAAAACAAAAAACAAAAACAAAAACGAACAAAGAGATAATGAATGCCAATAAGAACCAATGAATAACTTAAAAGAATGGTTAAATAATATAATTAATGAATAAGAGCAACTGAACGTGTTATGCATGTACGCCTCATTCAGCATAAGTATTGTATATCGTGTCTCAAGGTAATGATAGCTTGCAACAACTCTTACGACGTCTGCAACAGTAAGACAAACATATCAACAGGTTGCAATAGGGTGTGTGTGACCTCCATATGTGTGATGGTGGGTGGGTGGAACGTCTTGTGTTTGTGGTGAGTGTGTGGTGGTGATGGTGGTGGTTGGTGATGGTGGTAGTGGTGGTGGTAGAGTGGTTATGGTGGTGGTTTGATGGTGATGGTGGTGGTTGGTGGAGAGTGGTGATGGTGGTGGTTTGATGGTGATGGTGGTGGTTGATGGGGGATACAGGTTGGTTGATGCAATATTACCACCACCACAACTGCCACCAACATAACCACCACATCACAATCAGTATTTTTACGGAGGTGGAGAAAAAGAAGACGGAGGAGGAGGAGGAGGAGAAGAAGAAGGAGGAAGAGAATGAGATGAAAGAAGAAGAAAAGAAATATTCAGAGTGAGGATCAACAATTACCACGCCACCACCGCCTCAGAAGACGTATTCTTTACTCTCAAGACACCAAACAAACTTCCTCCCCGCCCCCTCCCACCCCACCCCCTTCCTTCCCCTGTCCTCAACTTTCTCCCCATGTATTTTTTTTCCCTGCCATGGACGACACTCAGGGAAAGTCTCACGGTTTTCCCCCGCCAAGCGTCCCAGCCACCACCGGCCCCCCCTTGTCTCGCTTCCGCTCGGCCAATTTGTAATGCAAAGTAAGAAATAAAAGAAGGACTTGCTGTTGTTTTATGCAAATGTCATTATCTGGTGTGATCTGTCTGTAAATACTTACCTCTCTCTCTCTCTCTCTCTCTCTCTCTCTCTCTCCTTCTTGTTTCCCATATCTCACTCCTTTCTCCTTCCTCCATCAATCTTTTTTTCTCTACAGCCCCCCCGATCACCTCTTTATTTTCTTTCCTCCTCTTGCTCTTTCCTTTCCTCCTCTTGCTCTTTCCTTTCACCTCCTTCTCCTAATCCTATTCTTTCATTCCTTCTTCTCCTACATCTAACTATCCTCATTCCTTCTTCTCCTACATCTAACTATCCTCATCCCTCCTCTCTTCTCTCCATTTCCATCTTATTCTTTCTTTCATTACCTCTCTCTACCTCCTCTTTCTTCCTACACCCTCCAATTTCCTCCCTTTCCTTCCTCCTGTAAACGAAAGACACTTAAATCTCAAAGACTTCTCAAGGGGATGAAAAATGCTAAACGTCTAACATCCATATGGCCGTCTGACTCACAACTTGTCGACGGAAATTACGCCCTAATTGACGAAAGTGCGTTTGTACCACCTCGTCGCCGTCTCAGCCATGGAAACACGCGATTAAACTTACCCTCCCTTGTTGTTGCCTTGTGATAAATAGTTCATGCATTTGTTTTGTTTTTGGGTGGAATTTACCTGAAGAATAGACACCCCGGTTTATTTCACATGATTATTAAACTCTCTTGCGATACCTGGAAGGGTTAGGTTAGGTTAGGTTAGGTTAGGTTCAGTGTCAGTGTTTTCAATTATCAGGTGAAATAAACTGAGGTGACTAAAGATTTATTTTATAACGTGGCAAAATTTCGACAACTTAGAACTTCGTGTTGGTAAATCTAACTCCTTCAGTGATTACCATTGCGGTATAGGATAATTCTTAGGCCTATATTAACAAGGTACCAGTGATATAGGCCTAGACTAAAAGGTTACAAGGGATAGAGACCAAGAGTAAAACATATGAGAGACAGGAGGGGGAAGAAGAAAGAGAGAAAGAGAAAGAGAGAAAGAGATAAAGAGAAAGAGAGAAAGAGAAAGAGAGAAAGAGAAAAAGAAGAAAAATGAAAAGAACGAAAAGAGATAAAAAGAGAGATAAAAATATAGAAAAAAGAGAAAAAAGACATGGTAAAGGCAATAAACAAAGAGAATTATATAAAATGAAAATGAAAACGAAAAACAGAAAACATGAAAAAAAATGAGAGAGAGAAGGAAGACACAAGGCCAGATCTCCACAAGTAACAAATAAACATAAGTTATCCACAAATACAAAAGAAAATAACAATATAATTAACATACGTTTATCTCCAAGTGGCGCCGATTGTCGCTCTGGGGATCAGGAAGAGCAGGTAGAGAGATCCCAGTTGTGAGTACGGTGTCGTAGGAGGGAGGACCTACAGGGGTTACAAACACAATAATAATAATAATAATAATAATAATAATAATAATAATAATAATAATAATAATAATGTTTTTTGTGTATATATGTCTGTCTGTCATTCTGTCTGTCTGTCCGTCTGTCTGTCATTCTGTCTCTCTGTCCGTCTGTCTGTCTGTCTACGTCTTAAGCATTAGTACGGTGGGCGAGTGATCACCTAAGGGTCCCGGATATCAAGAGGCCGTGGATGAATAATTCTCAAGTGTGACCTTTTATCGTATATTCGGTCAAATACAAAAACGGATTCAGGTACAGTAGCTGTATCCAGAAAACATCAATATATACAGTACAGGGTGAGGTATAAAGAACAGGTAAATGAGCTATCCACATGATGACTATATTGTAATGATGGTGCCTTAAAAAATACATAAGTTTATTAAAAATTATCAATATATATTTAGGTGTAAAATCCATGTAACAGTACAGTAAGTTCCCACATGGCGGGGTTAGTGGCAGGGAAGGTGGTGTAGTATTTTGGCTGTGATAGACATTTACTTAAAGGTCTACTACCACTAGTCTCCAACAACTCGCAGCTTATTTCATTCTAGACACGGCTGAGCAGAAACCCCCCCCTTCTATCCTTCCACCCACATGCTAGCTGTGATCATACGTGGCTTCAGGCGACAGGAACATGGGTGATAACGGAACAGGAACTATACACGCTGCAGCAACAAAAGCGACAGTAAAGGCAAGAAAGAAAATAGCTGCAGGAAAGGAGCAGTAACAACAGCAGCAGAACCACTACTACTACCACTACCACCATCACAACCACCTCCAGCAGCAGAAGCAGGTGGCAGGCAGGCCAGCAGGTCGTCGTGCATGCTGGTCACGCTCCCCAACATCGAACTTCAAATAAAACTTGAAGATATATTGAACTGCACTTTGCATAAGATGCCAGCGTTATGCCACACTGATTTATGCCCCTGCCCGACACAAGCATCAAGACCCTGCGAGTTACCCCAGAAAATGACTCAGATTAGTCTGGGGTATATCGTCTTAAATTACTGGGGTCCAAGGGGATACCGTCTTCTAAATTGACAGGGAATAGGAGGTTAGTGGCCCTTAATACACGGGATATTGGCTTAGTTAAGTAATTTACAGGGAATACTGTCCTAAATTGGCAGGGATAGGTATACTAGCCATGAATACAGGGAATATTGTTCTAGATTAGCAGGGTATAGGGTTTACAGGCCTAGATTAACAGGGTGCAGGGTTTACAGGCCTAGATTAGCAGGGTACAGAGTTTGTAGGCATAGATTACCAGGATACAGGGTTTACAGGCCTAGATTAGCAGGGTACAGAGTTTGTAGGCATAGATTACCAGGATACAGGGCTTACAGGCCTAGATTACCAGGATACAGGGTTTACAGGCCTAGATTACCAGGATACAGGGTTTACAGGCCTAGATTAGCAGGATACAGGGTTTACAGGCATAGGTTAGCAGGGTACAGGAAATCACATCAGAATGATTTTAATACAATATAACAACAAATGATATACCGTGCCAGCAACGCCCTCTGATGGCAAGTGACTGATACTACCACACCATAACAAGATTACATTTACGGAATACGAGGGGGGGGGGGGAAATAATCGTATTACGGCTCTAAAGGGTCTTGGGTTGAGACTGGAAATTTTTGATTGTGTTTACGTAATATTAAAACCCCTTTACGTTATTGTACAGTTTTCTTTGGGTATTTATGTAACTTATTATCTTACCTCAAAATCTCTTTAAGTTGACATAGGGTAACGGTGGCCGAGTGGATATAGTTCTCGTCTTCTGTTCTAAGGTCCGCTGGTTCGCACCCATGAAACCCCTTTGACTAACTCAAAAACTCTCCGAAGACACTAACCGACCTCTTTCACTTCCCTAATTGTAAACTTAGGTACCCCTTCTCAGCTGGGTACACTAGGAGAACCCCCAATCGACTGACCCTTACAAATAAGAAATGAGTATTGTTTTCACTGTCACCTCAACCTCATTATAAATACAAAACCCCAAAAAATAAATATATATATAAATGATACAGAATTTCAGAATCATTAAAATAACCTAGGAAATTTATGAACGTTTATACGAAAATAACAAATCGCAACAAGGCATTATCAGGAAAACTCGATATAACGAAGGGGACTGTGAAGGTGAATTAGATTTAACCTTATGTGGAAAGTCTTATTAAGAGAAGTTGAGTGGATTACGTGACGCAGAGTTATTGAACAGCGAGATACCCGTATGTGTTGTATGATAAGCAAATCATTACCTGACGAGAAACAGGTAGGATATTGTTGTTGTAGTGTTATCTTAGTGCTGTTGTATTATTATGATGTAGTGTTGCAGTGATCTGTTGTAATGTTGTAGTAGTAGTGTTGTTCTCTTGTTTTGTTGTAGTTTTGTGTTGTTATAGTAGTAATGTACTATATTCTGTTGTAGTGTTGTAGTGCTGTTGTAATATTTTTGATATGGTGTTGTAGTTCTGCTCTAGTGTTGTATTGCTGTCTTTTAGTTTTTGTAGTAATGTAACTATATCTTAACATTATTCAAACATCTACTGTATATTAACATTCAATAAACATCTCCTAACATCAATATTCTTAAACATCATTCCATAAACATTAACCACAACGTCAGAAAATTCCACCATTCATTTCCTAAACATCTAATGTAAATAAACAGCTTTCCCTTCCCCCTGTAAACATAAACCTTAACATTTCTCCCCATCTCTCTATATTCTTCCTTTATTCACTAAACATTATCACCCTATCTTTTATGCCTCATCTATCACCCAAAATAATACACAACATTACTCCCACCTTCCCTCCTTCCTTCCTTCCTTCCTTCCTTCTCTTTCTCTACCCCTTTTGTTCCTTCTCCCTCATTCTTCCCCTCTCCCTAGTTTCCCCATTCCTCCCCCTCATCTCTCCCCTTGTTAAGCCTCGTTTACCCTCGTTAAATCTTCTTATGTTCGTTGATCCTCCATGCTGTTCAGGTTTGTAATGAGCTTACGTATAACGAGCGAACAACTGCCTGATGCCTTAAGCTGGAAGTCGGATAGTACTGTGTAGAGGTAGGGGGCTAGGTGATACAGGTGGGTGATACAGGTGGGGGCTAGGTGATACAGGTGGGTGATACAGGTGGGGGCTAGGTGATACAGGTGGGTGATACAGGTGGGGGCAGGTCTAGGTGGGTGGTGATACAGGTGGGGGCTAGGTGATACAGGTGGGTGATACACAGGTGGGGCTAGGTGGGTGATACAGGTGATACAGGTGGGTGCACAGTGATGCAATGATGTGGATACAGGTGGGGGCTAGGTGAGGTGGGTGATACAGGTGGGGCTGGTGATACAGGTGGGTGATACAGGTGGGGGCTAGGTGATACAGGTGGGTGATACAGGTGGGGGCTAGGTGATACAGGTGGGTGATACAGGTGGGGGCTAGGTGATACAGGTGGGGTGCAGGTGACAGGTGGGTGATACAGGTGGGGGGATACAGGTGGGTGATACAGGTGAGGGCTAGGTGGGTGACTGGTGGTGATACAGGTGGGTGATACAGGTGGGTGATACAGGTGGGGGTGAGGGCTGCATGGTGAATGATGTGGGGGCTAGATACAGGTAGGTGAGTGGGGGGGATACAGGTGGGGGCTGGGTGATACAGGGGCTAGGTGATACACTAGGGTGAGGGCTGGGTGATACAGGTGGGTTATGTGATGCAGTCATGAGGTGGGGGCTCCCTGCCTCTACCACCTCCTTTCCGTCCCCCCTCCCTCCCCCTCCCTCTCTCCCTCTCTCTTTTTATTCAACCCCTCCTCTCCTCCTATTCCTCCCACACTATTTAGACTTTTACTCAATATTTGCTCCCCTCCTCCTTCCCTCAATACTACCTCCCCCTCCTTCCCCTCAATACGACCCTCCCTCCTCCCTCCTCCTCCTTCCCCTCAATACAGACCCTCCCTCCTCCTTCCCCTCAATACGACCCTCCCTCCTTCCCCTCAATACGACCTCCCCCCCACCCCTTTCAACGCCTCGTGGACCTCTTATCTTCCAATTGCTAAAACATTCATGCCACTGTCTACAGCTGTCTCCCCTCTGAGGCCCTTTTCTGAGAGGTGTTGATGGTCGTGTCAGTGTGAACGTTCGACCTGATACACACACACACACACACACACACACACACACACACACACACACACACACACACACACACACACACACACATAATATGCGTACATAGTAGACTTAATTGCTATGGTTATTTTGTTATGTCTGTTAATTTGCTGAGATAAGAACACACTAACTTACAGTACCAACACCTTGAGGTCGAGTTAACCCATAGGTCACAGGGGGTCAAAGGTCAAACAATAGGGTCTTACAGGAAGTCTACCGGTGACGTCTTACGAGTGTCTTGGCTAAACATGTCCTTTGTTATACATCGTGACGTAACTACTGTGTGACGTTATATTATAGGAAGGTATTATTCCTCATTAATCGTATCCAAAATTTAGTAGTGTAAACAAAATGACAAAAAAAGGGGATAAAATATTTTCTCCCCTCCCTATTTCCCCACTTCCTCTCTGATCTCTTCTTCTCCCTAAATTCCTCACCCCCCCCCCCCATCTATCTCCTACCTATCTCCCGTATCTTACTCCTTACTCCACCCTAAGACACCTGCTACTTCTTCACCTCCTAGGCCTACTCCATACCTCACCTCGTAGGCCTACTGTACTCCTTACCTCACCTCATAGGCCTCCTCTAAACCCTGACACTCCTCACCACCCACGAACTCTCCACTCCACCCTCTTCCTCCCTCCCTCTCTTTCCCTTCCCAAAGTCCTCTCCCCATTCCCAGATTCCCTTCCCCAACGAACTTCATGCCCTCCATCCCCTTCCCTCCCCATTCTTTCCCCATCTCTCTTTTGACCATTCCCTCCACATTCCATCTATCTTATCTTTATCACTCCTTCATCTCTGACACCTCCCTTCGATTCCCTTCCTCATCCCATTCATAATTCCACTACCCTGCCCTGCCCTGCCCTGCCCTCCACTCTTCACCCTCTTCCACTGTCTACTCCCCTCCCTTTCAATTCCTTTTCCCAACACTCCACCACCACACCCACACCTCTTCCCTCCCCAACACTCCCCCACCACACCCCCTTCCTTACCCTCCCCATCACTCCAACCACACCCACAACCCCTCTCCACCACCTACACCACCACACCCACATCCCATCCCCTCTCCACCACTCCACTACCACACCCACAACCCCTCCCATCCTCACCCACACCACTCCCCCACTACCCCCTCCCCATCTCCCCAACAGTATTGTAATTTGTGTAATAAAACCCCCGAACCAAATTTCCCTTGTGAGCGTTCACGAGAGCCTGACGCCGATCGCAGACTTGACTCAGGACGTAAAGTGAACGTAAGGTGAACGTTTACAGGCGTGAAGTGAATATCTGTAGGCGTTAAGTGAACGTCTGTAAGTATGAAGTGAACGTTTATGGACGCGAAAAGAACGTTTGGAAGCGTTAAATGAACGTTTGTAGGCGTTAAGTGAACGTTTATGGACGCGAAAAGAACGTTTGGAAGCGTTAAGTGAACGTTTGTAGGCGTTAAGTGAACGTATGTAATTATGAAGTGAACGTTTATGGACGCAAAAAGACCGGTTGGAAGCGTTAAGTGAACGTTTGTAGGTGTTAAGTGAACGTATAGATAAGTTTTTCACCTGTCATTGAATTTGGAAATATTGATAGAAAGTAAAATATTGAAGACATAATAAATAAAGGAATAGACAGATGCAGTAAACAAACGAATGTATAAAAACGATGAATAAATGAACAATTATATAAAACTAATAATGTAAAAATATAATAAGTAGATAAATAAAGAAATAAAAATACAAATAGATAAACGAAGATCAAAATCAATAGATATAAACAAAAGACAGATAAATAAATGAATAATGAGACAAATAGATGTGTAAATAGAGAGGTGAATTGATATAATAGGTAGTAAGCGCAAGAAGTTGGCACAATTTGGCCAAGAAGTCCAGCCAGTTAGATATCAAGAAGATAAGGCGGAAAATCTTCATATAAAGTGTAGTGGTGTAACCCAGGTCCATCCTCACTCACACCTACACCAAAGTCTAGGGTGTAGCCAGGGCCCTTGTTGACCTCATGGCTGAACCTTCGCTGTGACCCAAGGGCTTCAGGATCACATGTGACCTTAAATTAAACGCATCTGTCACACACAAACTTTCACTGAAATTGGTTCAGAAGCTTTTGTTCGTTTGGGTATCTATTGATATCAATGCATATATACATAAATACATACTTGCATACATACAGTATATACATATTCATACATACATAAATGCATGGCTGCATACATAAACACATACATGCAAACAAATATATTCATATATACATAAATACATACATACATACATTTATTTATACACACGTAGAAACACAAAGCGGCCGAGTGGACAGAGTGCTCACCGCCTGTCCTTAGGGTCATTGGTTTACATCTGGGGCACCCCTGTCCAACCAGCTGTGAATTGGTACCTAAACGTACATTTGGTGAAGTGAAGGAGCTCCCACGTACTGCTGACCACACACCTCCTTGTGTATACCGAAGGCTCAGTACTCAGGAAAGTGTGTCCAGATTACCCCTAAGAGTCCCCATATACCGAGAGTACCGACATAGAGGCTCCCGGAAAATTAAAATCACGTGATAACAGGGCGCCATATTGTTTCTATACGCGCATGTCAGTTACCAACAGTTCCCAAAAGAAGGAAAATATGGGATAATAAAGTCAGTTGTCAAGTAAGCTTCATGGCAGCACATTTAAGCATTTAGAGAGATACTTCCTCCTCCTTGACGTGGATATTGGTATTATAGAAATTGTTAGGGAATAATATCCAGGACAGAAGGAGATGATGGCCTGTAATAGTGGAAGATACTGGGAAAAGTTTAACCTTACACTTTATTACTACTATTACTGTAAGAATTATTTTGATTCAAGTCCAGAAAATATGCAACTTGTTTAAAATACTACTCTACAATCTTGAAATGTAGTAGTGTTTATTGAGCAGATAAATACACCCAATTATGTACAATTAGCGTTACTTAATTAACATAAATAAGTGTACTACCCATCTTCTAACAGTGTCTCAAAAGTTATTTCACTTTCAAGAAACATTTTGTCCTTCACCACTTCGACAATGAACGAGCAGATGGTAAGCTAAGTGGAATGCTGTACCTGCCATATATTAATAGTTAAATACTCCAGGTACAAACATTTACCAATATGTTCGCTGTAACTGTATTAAGAAACAATACAATTAGAGTAAAAGAACCATTTAACTATAATACATCATCATTCTAAGTATCCCAGTTAATGCATACATATATACATACATATAATAATACAAGTATACATGGGTCTTATGTCTCTCATGTAATTCATCTATTTCTGGATTCGATTTCCGTGCGGGGGAGAACTATGAGAGTGTTCGTGTACGCCACTTGCCCCTCGTCTCCCCAGCAGTGATGGAGACCTGCAGGTACACTGATTGGTCGTGTCGGTTGCAGAGATAATGGACATGTCAGTGCGGGTCGTGGGAACTTTTAGGAACCTTCTCCTCTCCCCTGTGACACCGTTTGTTTACTGAGTGTGTTGTTGTTGTTGTTGTTGTTAGAGTGGTAATGATATCAACGCCTTTGGGTGGTATACATACACAGACATGTTTATGTACATTTAGATATATATATACGTACATACATATAGACTTACAGACAGATAGGCTTACATGTATTCATCCATACATACATACATTGAAATAAGATACACCCATACATACAGTACAGTATATACATAAAACAAAAATACAAATAAACATACATACATACATCGATACATTTATTCATTATAATAAACATGTATACAATATAATGTACATACTGTACATACATACAGAACTTCAAATACACATACTTATGTTACTACTACTATTACTACTTGCTGTCAGCCAGAATCAAGTACGACGATCATCCAGTGATGGTGGCTCGACAGGCCGATACGAGACATGTATGGTTTGGTCATCCACAGATGTTGCATGTGTGGAGGGCTTACATGTAGTGCGGGAGGGGCGGAGCAGCGTCTTTCCAGTGCTGGCAATTGTCCGCCTCGACACTTAAAAAAACTTAACGTCGTCTCGTGGGGTGCGTCTCCTACATTACGGTGTGGAGTAATCGTCTCCCGGGTGAGGGGGTCGATTTGGTCATTTTTCAGGTTTGTCTTAAGACTATCCATATACCTTTTCAATTGCCCGCCAGCGTTGTTTCCTACTCTATAGGTGACTGTAGAGTAGCTGCTTCACCTGGCTACATACATTTATACATACATAAAAGTCAAATAAATCATAAGACTTCCTATTTCGTCTTCGCCAATAATAAAAATGAACAACACGAGAAAATCCCACACATCGTCTTGGCAACATCTGGCAACTAACTTATAAGTCATTTGTGATATACTTATAACTGGTGAACATTTTCTTCATTAAAAATAACAAGAGAATAACATGACATAATAACTATATAAGACCAAAAAATTGAACAAACTACAAATAAAATCAAAATCCGCTTTTATCGTATTATGATTCTCAAATAAGATGCCAGATGTTGCCAGAGGAGTAAGAGGAGTTTTTGTCCACAACTGTACCTGAAGATACGTGAACTTAATGCTCATTATTGTGGTTATATAACTGAACAAGGCACAGAAAAATGGGCGGGTTGTTATGTGTGAATGGTTCTCTCTGTATAGCTGCTGAGAGCTGAGAGATAGATGTGGTTGTGACCTGAGAAGTGAGGTTATATGTTTGAGATGGGAGGTAGAAAATAAGATATGCTGAGACGTGGTTTTGAACTGAGAGATGCTGATAAACAGTTGTGAGCTGAGAGATGTTGAGAAATGGACGTGAGCTGAGAGATTCTGATATGTAGCTGTGGGATGAGAAATACTAACAACCGGTTCTTGGTTGATAAATGATGAGATCAGTTTGTGAGCTGAGAGATGCTGAGATGTAATCGTGAGCTGAGATGTGATGAGACCTGGTCGTGAGCTGAGATATGCTGAGATTCTGTACTGAGCTGAGAGGTGCTGAGACCTGCTCGTGAGCTGAGAGATGCAGTCATGAGGTGAGGGAAGCTGAGAACGAGCTGTGAGAGAAGAAATGCCGAGGCTTGGTTGTGAGCTGATAGAAGCGGTGGCCCGGTTGTGAGCTGAGAGAAGCGGTTGTTAAAAGGAGCCACACGAACCACTTGACTTTTCACACACACACAATATTCTTCCCTTTACTGTCTTCAAGGAGGGACATGTTAATGAGGAGGAGGAAGAGGAAGAAGAGAGAAAGAGGAGGAGAAGGAGGACAGGAGGGACGAAGAGGAAAAGGAAGAAAAGCGGGAAGAAGAGAAGCAAGAAGAACAAGAAGAAAAGGAACAAGAAGAACAAGAATAACAAAAATAACAAGAAAACAAGAACAAGATCAAGAACAAGAAGAAAAAGAACAAGAATAACAAGAACAAAAACAACAAGAACAAGAACAAAAATAACAAAAACAACAAGAACAACAAAAACAAGAAGAACAAGAACAAGATAAAAAACAAGAAGAACAAGAACACAAAGAACAAGAAGAAGAAACTGAGTAGTAACATGAAGTATAAACAAAGTCTAGGAAAACGCACTTTAGGAGGAGTAGGAAGGGAGGAGGGAGGCAACACACCCACCCTGTTTGTGTTTCATTCGACCTGCGTAAAACTGGAAGGTGGGAGGAAGGTTAGCGTGGGAGTGGGACGGTGTGGGGGGGTGTTGGTATGGGTGGGTGTGGGGGGTATGTGTTGGGGTGTGGGGGCGGGTGTTTATTCACAATAGGGCCGCCCTGTTTACTGGAACTGAGAGAGAACAAATGAGGAGAGAGGAAAATAGGGGAGGAAGGTAATGGGTTTTATAAAGTCAACCCTTTGTTTTATATGGTCTGTTATATATGGGGATAAAAACATACTGGTGTGTGTGTGTGTGCGTGTAGAGAGAGAGAGCCATAAACGTAGAAACTAGTAGCAAACACACACACACACACACACACACACACACACACACACACACACACACACACACACACACACACACACACACACACACATATGAAAAGCAATAAGCTGTAAATAATCGTAAATAAAAATAAACAATAAACTGGAATCAACAATGGAAAGGTTTTCGAGGACTTGATAGAACACTCATTAAAAAGAGGATTAATTAAGGCAGGTAAGACGCCTTGGTGTTCAAGGTAGGAGGCTGAGGAGGGGGAATAGAGGTCGAGAGCTTTATATTCAATCGCCTGTTTTGTCTACTGCCTATATTTATCAGTGTGTTTTTATCTTCCTACCATTCCATTTTTTATTCATCATTTTTCATTTTCTTCTTCTTCTTGGTTGGAGTCTTTATCGCTTTCTAATTCTCCCGATCTTTTCTTTTAATTTTCCTCATTTCTTGGCTTTTCCTCCTCCTTTCTTCTCTCTCTATCTCTCATTTGTTATTAGCCTATTCTTCCTTTCTTATGTTATCATTGTCGTATTTTTCTTGAGTTTTATCTACGTTTATTCTCATTATTTCCTCTTCTTTCTGCTTTATTTCCTGTCATTTTCGTTCTATTATTATTCGTCTTTCCTCCTCGACCCTCCCTCTTGTGACTTCATTCGTATTCACTACCTGCATTCCTCCTACTTCTCTTCCTCCTCGCCTTTCTCCCTCCTCCTCCTCGTCTTTGTCTGTATCGTCTCTTCCCTTCTTATTTTTTTTATATCTTCTCCTCGTCTCTCTGATTTACCCCTTTCGTTTTTTTCTATGTTGGCTATATTTCGTATTTTTGTTCCCCTTTTGCCCCATTTATCACTCCCACTCTTCTTCCCTTTTCCTTATTCTTCTCCTTTATTACTCTTAGTTCCTCTCTTATTTATCCCTCCGTTGTTTTATATTACCTATTCCTGTGTAACTATTTCCTTTCCTTCTCTATATTCTTCCCTCCATCTCTTTTCCTTTACAAGTCTCTCTTTTACATCTCCTTCTTCTCTTCTCCGCCCATCTTATGTCTCCCATTTTTCTTCTTTCTCTTCTTCTGTCATCTCCTTCCTCTTTAATCTCTCTTTCCTTTTTTCTTCAGTATATACTTTCTCTTTTTTTCCTCCTCGTTCCTCAATCATCGTCCTCTCTCTCTCTCTCTCTCTCTCTCTCTCTCTCTCTCTCTCTCTCTCTCTCTCTCTCTCTCCACTATGGGTAAAAGCCATTCTCTTTGTCTGTCTGTCTGTTTGTCTGTCTATCTCTTTCTCCCACTGTGGTTTAAGTCTCTCTCTCTCTCTCTGTCTCTATCTCTCTCTCTCTTTCCGCTTCAGTAACACCACAGTCGAAGTATTAATTCTTGAGAACAGTTCGTCACAGGCTCTAGAGGGAGCGTGAGTGGCTATCTCGACTGTCTGTCCGTCCAATTGTCTGTCTGTCCGTCTGTAAGAGTGTCTAATAAAAGGTGAAGCGTGACCAGTCTGTCTTTTTGAGTCCCTCTGTCTTTATCCCTGTCTATTTGCTCGCCTATTTTTCTTCAACGTTTCTGTCAGTTTTAATCTATCTATCTATCTATCTATATATCTATCTATCTATATATCTATTGATCTATCTATCTATCTATCTATGAACACCTCTTTGGGCATGAAATAATTTACGTTATTTTTTCAATCATCTTTCCAGCCACTCGACGTCCTATTAAATGTTCCTGTTAAAGTCAAACATAATTCAGTAACAGTTTGTTTTAATTCGCCTAAAGTACAAGCCAGTATAGGCTGTGGGGTAGAGAGAAAAAATCCGGTAATGAGAGGTTTTCCGTTAAGTAGAGGGAAAGAATCCGTTAAATGAGAGGATTTTCGTGAGAGGGAAATTATCCGTTAATGAGAGGTTTCCCGTTAAGTAGAGGGAAATAATCCACTAATGTGACGTTTTCCCATGAAGTAGAGGTAAAGAATCCGCTAATGAGAGGTTTTCCGTTAAGTGGAGGTTAAATTTCTCGAGATTGGGGTGGACCGTGGAGGCATTTTAATCTAACCTAACCTAACCTAACCTAACCTAACCTAACCTAACCAAACCAAACCAAACCAAACCAAACCAAACCAAACCTAAACCTAACCAAACCAAACCAAACCAAACCTAACCTTTACTATCGAATAAAATACAATACATAAAGTTTAATACAGTAATCCCTCACATATAGACAATCTACTGTAGCTGTGAATTAAGAAACAAACACATAAGAGTTATATTCACCGTGTTATAATGGCCATAAAATAGAATTAGTCTAAAATGGTCAACCTTTTGGAAAGCTCTGTGGTATTGTGGGCTTTTGGTGAGGACTTTTTTCATTTTATTTTTATTTTTTTTTTTTTTAGTTTCAAGTTTCATATAAGAATCATTTTCGTCTTGGTTAGTTTTTATTTATTTTTATTTGTGTTTTTTCTCTTTTTTTCTTAGTTTCTTCACTTTATACTCGTAATACTCTCTCTCTCTCTCTCTCTCTCTCTCTCTCTCTCTCTCTCTCTCTCTCTCTCTCTCTCTCTCCTCTCTCTCTCTCTCTCTCCATATCTCAACCTCCCTCCCATCCTCCATCATCTCCCCCCCCCTTCCTCTCCTTTTCAGCCTTGTCTCCTCCTCCTTCGGTCATCATGTCAGGAAAGTCTTTCAAGTGGGTTGAGAATGGCCGTGTCCTTAGGGAGAGGACCCCTCCCCCCCCTTCCCCACTTACCCGTCCACCCCTCTCACCCGTCCACCCCTCTCACCCGTCCACCCCTCTTACCTGCCCCTCTCACCCGCTCCTTTCCCCTCCCTCAGTCGTTCCAAAGACATGTAAATGAGGAGCATCAGGATCCTAGTGAGGGGAAGGGGGGAGGGAGAGGGATTAAGGGTGAAGGAGGGGTTGAATGAGGGATGGGGCAGGAGAGGAAGGAAAGGGGTGAGAGGGGTGATGGAAGGGAAGAATGAGGGAGAGGAGGAGGAGCGTGGGTGAGGGAGTGTATAGGGAGGGGAAGCTATGTATAACATTATCCTCGCTTCTACACAGTCCTACCCACCCACCACCCACTATTCAACACAAGAGGAAAACAAGGGTCACAATTCATCATCCAGAATATCATCACTCATCCGTCACCCTCCTGCCTTACCACACTCCCGCCCACCCTCTCCCTATCCATCACCCCACCCACCCACCCACCCTCCCTATCCCATCCCTCACCTACCCTCCTCTCCCTTCACCCAACTATCATCCGCCACTCACTGTACTGTATACATAAATAGCCCTGGGCAGTATTACCTCTGAATCACTTAACTCATACAGTAGTTTTGACTAAATGATAGGCAGTTCCTCCCTTTAAATACAATAGTACTCCATTAACGGGAATAATAAATCCCTTAAAATACAATAGCACTTCGTAAACGGTAAATGTATTACTTAGAAAACAGTGTCACTTCATAAACGGGGAATTCGTTACATAAAATACAGTATCGCTTCGTAAGGGGGATGGAGGAAGGAGAAATGGGGAGGAATGGGGAAGGGGAATGGGGGAGGGGGAAGGAGAAATGGAGGAGGGGGAATGGGTAGAGGCAGGGGAAGGGGGAAGGTGGAATGGGTAAGGGGGACGGGGACGGGGATATAGGGGAGTGGGAAGGGTGACTGATGCAAATTCCCTAAATCAGTCTCATTCATCATTCAAGTAACAAAAAAAAAATGTACGCAAACGTGATTAAATCAGATCACCATGAATGACAGAACGCCCAGCACGCACAGGTAAAATGCACAGAAAATATAAATAAAACGCACAGGAAAATAAAAACGAAAAAAAAAAGGAAAGAAAAAAATTAAGAAACCCCAAAACACACAAGTTACCCCTCTAGCGGCCGTTTTCATTGGACGCAAAAGTAAAGATGAAAACATATTGGTAACACAAATGATGTTTATTTCCTTTGGTTGGTGCGTTACGAGGGGAATGTCCTCCATAACACACACACACACACACACACATAACATAGTGAAGAGAGCGACAATGGGAGTATCACAGACCAACCTCTACTGTACCCTGGAATAAGGACACCAAGTTAATATTTTTCGTCGACGGTTCATGTTTATTATCACACTAGACAGACGAATACAACAACAACAGGAAAAGGGGTAGGAGGAACAGCTGTAGTTGAGACGCATGTAGAAGCAAGAACAGGAGGAACGGAAGCATCAGTAGTAGGGACGAAAGTAGTTGAAGTAAAAGTAGAAACAACAGCACCAACAGGATCAACAGGAACGGATGGAGAAGAGACGAAAGTAACAGTAATAACAACAACGGTAGCAGTGACAGCGACGAAGGTAATAAACATGGCATTAACAGCACAAATAGATACAGCAATCACAGCTAAATCAGTAAGGATAACGGAGAATCTATCCAACAGCGACAACAGCAAAAACAGGCAACATGGAACACCAAGAACAGACATAAACAGCTAAGAAACACAACATCATCTATAAACAAAAACAAAAAACTTTAATAAAAAAAAACCAAAAAAAACCATAAACCACCACAATCCAACACAACCCTCAACATAACAACCACACAGGACAAACATAATACCAAAAACAACCACCATCCCACCCACTTACAACCACAACTAGTCACAGCATCACAGACACAGCATCCCAGACACAGCATCCCAGACACAGCATCCCAGACACAGCAGTAACAACACACTCAGCAGCACTTAACAGCAAACATCAAGACACAAATGAAAAAAAAAAAAATAAAAAGGCTTGGGTCCAGCAGGGGATTAAATAAGAAACACATGGGAGATATATAAGAACGGTGTTGTCAGTTACATCTGCTCCTGACACCGCCACCACACCTTAACACAGACGACACTAGCTACGGGAGGAGAGGTGGGAGGGGTAGGTGGGAGGGAGTGAGGAAGAGAAAAGAGCAAGAGAGAGAGAGGAAAGATGTGGGGGAGTAAAGTGAGAGTGAGTGAGGGAGATGGAAAGGGTTCGGGAGAGTGGGTGAGAGTGAATGAAGAAAAGTGAAAGGTGGGGAGAGTGGGAAGGAGAGGGACAGAAAATAGAGAAGGGTAGAGCAGAACACAAACGTAGATGGAGAAGAGAGAGAGAAAGATTTATAAATTTATTAGAAGAAAAAATGGAAAGAACATGAAGAGTTAAGAATCCAGAGAGAGACACAGCTGGGACAGACAAATCTAATACGGTGGGGCGTAAAACACTAACGAAAAGGAGGCGGTGTGGTGTAGCATATACCTCACTAACAAGGCGAAGGACCACACACACACACACACACACACACACACACACACACACACACACACATACACACACACACACACACACACACACACACACATACTAATTAACAGCATACCAAACTCAAGTAAACTCTGAGGATCACGTTGTTAGAGGACCAGGTCAACAGTGGGTCAAGTTGTTCCTCGAGTGCGATGCCAAAAAGTATAAAAAAAAATGGAAGATAATAATGAGTGAAGGAAAGAACAGGTGATGTTAGGAGGAGGAGGAGGAAACATGGGGGTGTGATTATGGGAACAGGTCTATAATTGTACATGTATGTATGTATGTATGTATGCATGTATGTATGTATGTATGTATGTATGTATGTATGTATGTATGTTCGTATGTATGTATGAGAACACATCCTCACGAGAACATAATTAATCAACACAGTGTATATATATTGATCACCATCGGCCTAGACAATCCCGCCCCTCAAGAGAAACAAAACCAAACAGAAAACTCTACAGGACATAGATACCTTGCTCTTACACCCCACGTTAGCCACACAGACTAACAACGTCAAATTGAGTTTAACGCCAAAGTTAACGAGGACTGTATGGTGGCTCAGAGAGGGAAAAACCAAAAAGAACGTAATGTAAGTCTTTAAGATATATGTGTTTTAGTCACCTACTACGTACAGACAGACACACGGACGCCCACGGACAGTAGAAGATAACGCTATATCCCCCGTCCTTATTCATGGCGGGACATAAAACGCATTATAGGACGAGATAGTAAAAAAAAAATGTAATATAGAGAAAATGACAGTAAGGGGAATACAAAGGGGCATTAAGTTATATAAGGGCTAGATTGTGTTGGGGATGTGAGAGGAGGAGGAGGGTAGGGGGGGGCCTCAGGGATAAGGTGAGGTGCACGTGTGAATGGTGGGGTTACATGAGACATATGTATATATATATATATATATATATATATATATATATATATATATATATATATATTGATAAAATCACACAGGAAAAGGAAACAACGTGTGATTTTATCAAGTTATATCCACGTTTTTCATTGTGGATCATACATGATATATATATATATATATATATATATATATATATATATATATATATATATATATATATATATATATATATATATATATATATATATATATATATATATATATATATATATATATACGGTTCAGGTAAAAAGGAAAAGTGTGTCAACTTGTTCACGGGGAGAGAGAGAGAGAGAGACGTTCATATGTATGCTATTGTCCTGCACAAATGTATCACGCCTGTGTACAGTACCAACAGTGATTAAGTTTTGATATTGTTCCCTTGACAAAATACGCCTCTATTGTAAGTAGTACTGTGTGTGTGTGTGTGTGTGTGTGTGTGTGTGTGTGTGTGAACTGTAGTCTTGGTAAAAAAAAACTATAAAAAAACGAGATGAAAGACAGCAAGAAAACACACACACACACACACACACACAAGGATTAGACAACATGGAGCGACACTCTTTTTATTTATATATTTTTTTTATCATAACAAATGCGAATTATTTAATACCCGGATGTATTGATAACAACGAAAAATATATCATGTAAACACCGCCAACACAATACTGATGCAATATTTTTTTTAACTAATCTATGAGAGAAAGTTTCCAGTGAAATATATTTTTTTTTTCACTCTCACGCTCACTGCCTCCCCCCAAAAAACTATTAATATAAATATGTCACTTTTTCTATACTTTGCTTGTTTTCTGTCTGTCTGTCTCTCTCTCTCTCTGTATGTCTGTCTGTCTGTCTCTCTCCTGTATCTCTTTTCTTTTCTGATTCTGTGACGGGGTTTCTCTCTCTCTCTCTCTCTGTCTCTCTCTCTCTCTCTCTCTCTCTCTCTCTCTCTCTCTCTCTCTCTCTCTCTCTCTCTCCTTGATTCAGCGGCTGTCTGTATCTCCTTCTGTCTGTATTTCTTTCTGTTTGTCTGTCTCTGTCTGTCTCTCTATCTGTGGATCTCTCTTTTTCACTTTATGTCTGTCTCTCTTTCACACTTTACGTCTGTCTCTCTCTGTTTCTCTTTCCTTGTCTGTCTCTTTCTGTTTACCTTACTTTTCTTTCTTTCTTTGGATCTTTTCCTTTATCTTCATTTTTCTGTCGGTGTCTGTCTGTGTTTGTCTGTCTGTTTTTAATTGTCTTTTCTATATGTCCGTCTCTTTGTCTTCCATTCTCTGTCTCTATCAGTCTCTCTTTTATAATGTCAATATTTTTCTCTGTTTCTCATTATCTGTTTCTTTGTGCCCGTCTCTCTTGCAACATACAATATACAATTTTATTCTTCTCTATCTCTGTCTTTCTACCCTCTTGTTCGTATACATCAACATAATAATGTCACACACACACACACACACACATATATTGTATACACACAGCCTATATGTTTTTGGTTATGAATTACAGCGGTGCGTCATCAACAAACATTACATTTTATGTGGGTCGACCTGTGCGTGTAACGAAGGTGGTTCCACTGTATGTATAATGATATTTTCGTTTTGTATTTGTCACCGAAAATATTTGCGAACATGCCTGTTTGTTAATACGCATAGTTTGTACCCTGGAAAAAATTGTATTTCGTGTATATATATATGTGTGTGTGTGTGTGTTTGTGTGTGTGTGTATGTGTGTGTGTGTGTGTGTGTGTGTGTAAAGAACTATCTCACAACACAGACCACAGTGCAAGACAAAACAGAGAGACTCACAGTTACAAACATCTCACAGACGGACATGCATAGACTGAAGCCCATGAGGGAGGGAGGAAGAAAGAGGGAGGGAGAGAGGGGTAGGAAAAGAGATGGGAAAAAAGAGAGAGAAGGGGGAAGAAGTGAGAGAAGGAAAAAGGGAAGGAGGAAGATGAGAGAGAGAGAGAGAAGTTTGCCTGGGTCTGAGTGTATTAGCGGCCACCGACACACCCACTGGGATAACCACAGCACAAGGGAGAGAAATCTTAACATCTGAACAGGACGGTGAAGCTAAGTAGATTTGTGGAGAGGAATGTACAGGTGAGAGGTGTGGTGGTAATGGGAGGAGTGTGGTGGTGATGGGAGGAGTGTGGTGGTGATGGGAGTGTGGTGGTGGTGATGGTGTTGTGGTGGTGATGACGATGTAGTTATGATGAGAGAGTTGCGGTGGTGATGGGAGAGGTGTGATGGTGATGGGAGTGTGATAGTGAAGGGCGTGTAGTGATGATGGGAGTGTGGTGGTGATTAGAGTGTGGTGGTGATGGGAGACATGTGGTGATGATGAGAGTATGACAGGAGGAATGACGGGGATGACTGTAGCCTCGCGGTGTAGTGGTGGTGATGGACCAGTGATGAAGAGGTGTGATCCCGTGTCAAGAGGAGTGTTGTCGTGGTTGGTACGTATTGTATGTGTGGTACTTGACGTGGTTGGCAGCAGGAAATAAATCACACACACACACACACACACTCACTCACACACACACACACACACACACACACACACACACCGTATCTCTCCAAAGCCACAAGTGTAATAAAAATATATATATATCAAAAGTACACAAATACCAGCTTTCAAAAATTCTTACTCAACAACTTACTTCAAAACAAAATCAACCAATGAAAAATAATAAAATAGCCACACACAATAAACCACAAATATCATCATGACAAACACTTCAGAGGCAATAAAGTTATGAAATGAAAATCAAACATCCGGGAACTTCAACCATATATATATATATATACCCACCCATTCCCTCCATTACCCCACTTACCCCATCACCCCACTTACCCCATCACCCCACCACTCCCCCCACACCCCCCATCACCCACCCTTCCCCCCACCTTGGTAATATTTAGGAATATGTCACAACTGGGAAATCATCAACGTAGTGTACAAGCGTCGTCATAGTGGCATTCTTGTTCCATGGGTGCCACTGGCTTGATTCTGGCACCACATGTGTACTGTAGAGTTAGATTTTATATCCAGGTTATAGACTCGGCTACTAGTCCCTCCTACCCCCAAGAAAAGAAAGAAAATAAGGGTTATGTTATTGACACAGTAAAAGTCTTGTGTGTGTGTGTGTGTGTGTGTGTGTGTGTGTGTGTGTGTATGTGAGGTTGATATGTTGAGTAACGATAGGACCACAGTGATAGATTTTTATATCCAGGTTATATACTCGAAAACCAGTCAAAAAAAAACAGGGTTATGTTTTCGACACTGTAAAGTTCTTATGTCATTAGCTTGACTCTGGTACCATATGTATGATTTAGTAAACACCAGTAACACCATTAATACCCGGTGTTATATCAAGGTTATATACTCCATTATCGTCAAAATAAGTTAGGGTTACGTATTCGACATGGTAAATAATTTGTGTCATGATGTACAGTATGCGGCTTAATTTGAGCTTTATATACGTGTGATTTAGTGAGCATCGATAGTACCATAACTCTAGATGTTATATCCAGGTTGCGTATATGACTCTTAGTAAAGAATTCAGGATTACGTATTCGATAAAGGGTATTTGCTGTTTCATGGTGTCAGTGTTTTGACTTTGACTCCCATTTAAGAACTAACTAGAGCACCATAATACTGTACATTACATCCAGGTTGTACAATGTATACCCTTATATCAGGGTTGCCTATGCGCCTAAAAGATAAACAAACCCGATATCTATAATTTGTAGGATTAATATTAATGAGGGTGGTGGCTGAGTTGGCACAGGATCTCCTCTACTCTCCCACGGGTCGCTGGTTCGATTTCATGACACTCTCAATTCACCTAATGTTATATGGTTAACTATTTTAACTTTAGTACAGCGCCAGAAATGTTGTCTGCTTACGTATTGAAGGTTCAGTATCCGACATGTCTATAACACACACACACACAACAATCACTATAACACACACTGATATTACACCCAGGGAATATAGTTTTAAGTAACCAATCATCAGTAAGTAATATCAAGGGGTTAAATATACGTTGTTGTGAGTTAATATCGTGTTATGTAATATTCATCTTTCGAAATGGTAAGTAGTTGAATAGTGCCATGTAGGTTAGATTGTTATGTGTCGGTGATGTGATGTATAGCGTTCTGCAGCTTGATTTTAACGCTTTAGACCCTATTATTATATCCGGGTTATGTCCTTTATATCCAACAAATAATTCAGGGTCATATATTCTTTTGTAATATGAAGATTATAATTTTTTTTTGCATATTCGCTTCTTAATGATACCGTAGGCATATCCAGGTTATATACTAGATAACAAATAATTCCGGGTTATGTAAGGGGATAGTCTTGTTTCTAGGTGTCTCTTGCCTACATTTAGCACCATGTGTTTAGTTATTTAGAGTGCCCGCTGATACCCGATATTACATTCCGGGTTGTATATTCGAGTACCTGTAAATAACTCGGGGATGTGTAGCCGCCGAGAGCAAAATCAGACAAATGGTGTTTTTATCAGCACTTGTACATTATACTGTATATACGTGTGCCTTATTACACTACAGTACAATGCTTTAGGAGGTCGTGCCCTATACTACAATGCTTTAGGAGGTCGTGCCCTATACTACAATGCTTTAAGAGGTCGAGCCATATATTACACTACAATGCTTTAGGAGGTCGTGCCCTGTACTACAATGCTTTAGGAGGTCGTGCCCTATACTACAATGCTTTAGGAGGTCGTGCCCTATACTACAATGCTTTAGGAGGTCGTGCCCTGTACTACAATGCTTTGGGAGGTCGTGCCTTATGTTTCACTACAATGCTTAAGGAGGTCGTGCGCTATACTACAATGCTTTAGGAGGTCGTGCCCTATACTACAATACTTCGGGAGGTCTTGCAACTTATTAATATCAAGGCTACGTGTCGTTATGTGCAAGAATGTAAACAACTAATTAGGTTGTGTATTCGACAACAGGAAAACAAATATATACTGGTCTATATGTTGTGTTTGTATATAATCTTCAGGAAAACAAATATATACTGGTCTATATGTTGTGTTTGTATATAATCTTCAGTGACGCTATGGGTATTCATTTGTTGTATACAGATGACAGTGTCAAAAAATACACACACAAAAAAGGTATTCTCATTCAAATGTTTGTCTATATGTCAAAACTGATGGATGGGAAATGTGAAATTGGAAAGCTGTACATAGGGGTCAGCGAGCGTCAGGACCATCCATGCTGACCCATGCTGACTGTTTATTAGGGTTCGCTGACACCCGTATGATGGCTGCACTGTTTGTCACATACAGTATACTTTGGATAGAGATTATTATACGTGTATAAATGTAAGCACTAACCCTTTTTTTTGCATTTTACTCCCACGGAAATTCATAATATATATTTTGCATTATACCACTGCATCATAACCTCTGACACCATCTCATTATAAATCAACATTCCATCAGATTACTTCGACAGACTTACAGATATTACACGGACAGATCACCACAATACACAGTCAACCGTAGGTATGAATATGGGTGTCTTATGGTAATTGAACCCATAAAGCTCTCAAACAGTCTTCTAGCAGTACGGCATTACGTTTTCGATAATGTTACCGTGTATATATTGTAATATTATGTGTTATTAATATTTGCCTGTATAGATACACTTTGTCTAACTGTTATGAACCATGTCTCGAGTACTGTTTCACTGATATTCCTTTTTATGAAGCTGATTCGAAGGATAAGTGTTCCGAGTTTCGAATTCCGTTCAAAATAAACTAAAAGGTAGTGTGAGTAAAGTGCTAAAAGGGGTACATACTTTACATATAGGTAAGTAGTGTATACCTGTTACTCATGCACGACAAATGCCTTACTTAAGATAATATATATGTATAGGTTGCAATGCACATACACTATTGAAGGTTTAGACAGCTGTATTGATATTATACACTACATTCATTGCTTTAAGAATAGAAAAATAAATAAATTCTTAATTCTCCTTATATGAAACATTAAAAGTATTATTAAGACACAATTAATCGACCTTTAAAAAAAATGAAAAAAATAATCAGTTTCAGGTTATCAAAAAGATAATTCGTTTATTTTTCTTCTTGTTGCTGCAGTCCGGTGAAAAAAAAATCAAATTTTCTACAAATTTTAACCAATAAGAAAAAAAGAATATAAGAATTTATTCATTAGCGTTCTGACGTTGATAAAACCCTCAAAAAATTATTAATATTTTTATTTTTACTGTAATATTATGAATTCATGGTTAATTAAAGAATGAGATTTTTAAATATTAGAATGATATGGTTGTAGTGGATCATGAATGAGAATGATAGTGATGATGTGTAATAGCGACACAACACACGATGATGAAAACACCTTAGTGAATTACAGTGGAAAGTAACGAAGCTGATAGTGAAATACAGTACAATTCTACCCATCCACCATCACAATATATATATATATATACATCCACCCACCCACCCACCTACCCACATCCATACCTATTCCATCCACCCATCCGCCTACACATCACATCCATTCCATCCATTCACTGACCCATCCCCACCACCCAAATCCATTCCATTCATCCACCAATTCAACCATCCATTCACACACCCCTTTCCACCCAAACACTCAGCACCCCCTCCACCCACCCATCCACACTGTTACCACCTGCATCTGGATACAAAACATTATATAAACACAAACACTACGGCAGCGATGAAAAGTACAGCACTACACACACACACACACACACACACACACACACACACACACACATTCTACAACACCTCCCTATTCCAGAGAACTGTTGTATGTGCTGTATCACCCTGGACAATGGCCAAGTAGAAGGATGTGTGAGCAGGAACCCATGAGCTCTCTCACAGCACATCACAGCACACCCTATTATGTCGCGGAACTGTAGCGCCTGAGAGGAAATGTGAAGCGAGTATTGTGTTTTCATTTTAGGAGAGAGAGAGAGAGAGAGAGAGAGAGAGAGAGACTGTATATGTTAACACTAGACAACTCTAGCTCTTAAGAATAACAATACCCCACACCTGTGATCCACCCACGATGATGATGTGATTCACCTCAGGTAATCTTAGATGAGGGAGGGGGAGCAGAGAAAGCCTGGGGAAAGTACGAGGAAGGAAATAAGGTTATGGAGGAAAGGGAAAGTCAAGGGGTATATACAGTAAGAGGAAAGAAACAAGGTCAGGAAAGAGAGAGAAAGCTTAGAGAAAGTAAAAGTAGTGAAAGTAAACAAAGCTTGAGAATGGATGGAAAGTATGGAGAAAGTAGATGATAGGAAATAAGGTTGGTGATGCAGAGAAAACCCAAAGAGAGTAAGAGGGAAGAAATGAAGCGTAGGGAAGGAAGGAAAGAAAGCCGAAGAAAAGTAGGAGTCGGGGAAATAAGATCAGGGAAGGAGAAGTCTAGAAAACATAAGAAGGAAGGATAGAGGCTGGGGAAAGCAAAGAAAGTACACAGAAAATTAGAGAAATTAACAAGGCTAAAGAAAGCTAAGGTGGGAACAGGATATGGATAGAAAACCTGGAGAGAAAACACACAAAATAAAAACAAAAAATGAGCAAGAAAGAAAAAAAGTAGAAGTATAGAATTAAATGTACATATAAAAGAAAGAAGGAGGAAGAAAATTTGAGAGGTAGTGAAAGTAAAGAGAATTAAAAAAAGAAAGTGAATGGAGAAAGGAAACTGCGAAAGAAATCTCAGGATAAATGGTTTTAAAGAATACAGAATGAGGAAAGAGAGAAATAATAAAACCAATAGGTGAAGGAAGAAGAAAATAAAGAATAAAAGAGGAAATGGAGATAAAAGAAAGACTGCTCGAAAAGAGTGAAGAGAAAAGAGGAGGAGGAGAAGGAGGAAGAGAAGGAGGAAGAAGGAAAGAAGGAATGAAGATGAAATAAGGAAAAGACAAAGATAAATAAGGGAAAGGAGAAAGAGAGAATTAGACCCAGGAAAAGACTGAAGAATAAATGAGAAGAGAAGAGAAGAGAAGAGAAGAGAAGAGAAGAGAAGAGAAGAGACCTTAGTGTCACCTTACAAAGCTTAAGCTATTACGGTGAAACGTGAAAACAGGAAAAATATCGGTTATCGGCAATCTTTCCGGTTATCGGTGAAAGAAACACACCATTATGGTTAACCGGATGAAGACGTATAAATAAATTCTCTCTCTTGTCTGTCTGTCTGTCTCATTCTCTCGTCTCCTGTCTCTTTCTCTCCATCTGCCTGTCTATCTGTCTGTATGTCTGATTGCTTGTATGTCTGTCTCTCTCACTCTTCATCTGTCTGTCTCTCACTCTCTCTCTCTCTCTTTTTTTCTCTTAATAGTAACAATGCGAATCCACAGTATATAAACACTATTCAATATTATAAGACTAATATAAAAATCACTATTTAGTCGTAATAAATGTTTAGTAATGATCAATGTTTACTGGTGAAGAATATGAAGTCGAAGTCGATGTTTAGTATTGATTTTGTTCACTCGAAGTCAATGTTTACTTATGATGAATGTTTGGTCCTGGCTAATGTTTAGATGTGGCCAATGTTTACTCGCGATAAATGTTTACTGGTGATAAATGTTTAGTTGTGGCCAGTGTTTAGGTGTAGCCAATGCCATAGTCGTGATCAATGTTTATTCATGACTGAAGGTTGGGTAAACATTTATTCCTGCCAATGTTTATCATAAGGTCATCCGTTGTGTGTAATGTGACATTTAGATGCTAAAAGGCAAGTATATTGTGCGACACTTTATTTATAGCCTCAGATAAATTGTCGTAACATTATTATTATTATTATTATTATTATTAATATTATTAATATTATTATTATTATTATTATTATTATTATTACTATTATTATTATTATTATTATTACTATTATTATTATTATTATTATTATTATTATTATTATTATTATTATTATTACTATTATTATTATTATTATTATTATTATTATTACTATTACTATTACAGGTATTATTATTATTATTATTATTATTATTATTATTATTATTATTATTATTATTATCATTATTACTATTATTATTATTATTATTATTATTATTATTATTATTACTATTACTATTATTATTACTATTACTATTACTATTATTATTATTATTATTATTATTTCTACTACTATTATTATTATTATTATTATTATTATTATTATTATTATTAGTAGTAGTAGTAGTAGTAGTAGTAGTAGTAGTAGTAGTAGTAGTAGTAGTAGTTTACTCAAGTCAGATGAAAATCAAACCTTTTCATTTAATAACTAACCCCACCAACGATGTCTTGTTAACTCTGGTCGACAGTGTACGTCTCTCTGAACTTAACTGATAAATGTTTCTTCTGCATGTGATGGATGTCGTTTGTCACAGTGCGACTTAAGTAACGGAACCAAAGAATATTCCTGGTTATCTTTGTTTGATGGAACGTACTTAGACTTAAAACATTTATATATTAGTAACTTTGCCGGACTCTCAAGATGACACTGATGACTACTTACAAGAGGTCATGCAGCGTCGGGGGGGAAAAGCAACACATTAACTCAGGTGATGGCAGGATATATCAAGTTCCCCCTGAGGAAGGGATCACTAACATGAGGGACCGAGGGAAGACAATAATGGTCATCCCCGTCCCCTCCCTCCCCTCCACCCCCTCCTCCCTCCCCTCCACCCCCCTCCCCCCGCCCACCGCCCCTCGAGATCAATACCCACGTCTTGCCTTTCCGGATGAGATATCGAAGGTAATTTACCGACATGGATAGATAATTATCTGTTCAACAGGTATGCAAGTGTCCTGTTTAGGGGGGAGTCAAAAAGTACCAGATTGAGATTCATTTGAGCTTGGCACGCCCCAAGGAGGAGTGTTAAATCCTATGCTCTTTAATATACTGATGAATAAGCATACTCATGAGATTCCAGGTCAACCCACTGAATGTATTCCCTCAGAAGACTGGAAGGTGATCTCATAATCTCTGTTGACAAGATGAGAGTCGGTAACCTTCCTGCCAAACTCTCTGATCGAATCAAACCTCCCAGAACCTTTATTGGTAAAACCTAAGGAATTAACATCACCTATGCTACTACCTTCTACCATCACTTCATTCGATCTGTGGTTGACTATCATGCTCCTGTAGTTGACTATCATGTTCTGTGGTAGACTATAATGTTCGGGCTACCCTCTCTTTATGGCAGGATATAATACTATGTTTTGTATCGGTCTTTCGAGTAACAAAGGTCCTCCCATCACAGCTCAAACTGAATTCAAATTATATGTAATTAACCCCGACCATCTCTCCAACTGTCCACAAAACACTCTCCATGGGACGTGGCTTCGTACGAGTGTCACTGATCTCTTGAAGGTAAATGTGCCAATCAATCCAGACGAAGCCTTTAACCCTTTCACTACAGGTACGCCATTTAACACAGAGGGGACACCGTACACAAGTGATTAGTCCTAGTTCTTAATTCATTACAAACCTGTTAGTGATAAACAACTAATAAACATAAATTAATGAGACATAATTACAGGTGTTTTGTAAGCGCTAAATGATTCACCAGCCTCAGTACCTGAAATGGTAATTACAGGTGTTTTGTAAGCGCTAAATGATTCACCAGCCTCAGTACCTGAAATGGTATGTGATATCAAAAGAAAAACAAGTATGACCGAACTTACAGGACAGAAATTAAATGACCAAGTCCATGTTATTTACAAGGATGGAACAACACTGTTATTTGGTGGGGAGTTCGTATGTATGTGTCGTGTGGGAGGACGGGAGGAAGGGGGTGGGGGGGGGTGGGGGGGAGGGGGTCCTAGTGTTGTGTATATGTGCTGCCAGACGCCTGGTGAGCCAACACTATCCTCTCCTTCTTTCCTCCAAGGCAATGTGTCCTCCTCTCTCCCTTCCACCCCCAACTTATAAACACGTATGTATTCTTTGTCTCTCCCTTTCTTCTTTCCTATATCTCTCCCAATCATATTTTTCTTGTCTCCCAGCTTCCATCCTCCTCTTCTATATCATTCCTAATCTCCTCCTCCCTCTCTCTCTTCCCTTCCCTTCCATCCCTCCCTCCCTCCTTCCTCTCTCCACTTCCCTTCCCTTATCTTTTCCTCCTCTATCGTTTCCTTTATCCTTTCCTTTCCTCCTTCCTTCTCTCATCCTCCTCCCACCTTACCTCCTGGAAATAATAGATTAACCATGTGTGTGTGTGTGTGTGTGTGTGTGTGTGTGTGTGTGTGTGTGTGTGTGTGTGTGTGTGTGTGTGTGTGTGTGTGTGTTGGTGGTTTATGTAAATTATAATTACACACAGGGGATTGCGTGCGTGTAGGGCGTGTGAAGTTGTGGCTGTTGTTGGTGTGACCGGGCACAAGCCCTTCTCCCATCTCTCCCTCTTATGTCTGTACTTAAGTCACAGGTACACACACGCAGACACTGGCAAACAAAAGAAACATACACACATATACCCCCCTCTGAAGGTGTGTGTGTGTGTGTGTGTGTGTGTGTGTGTGTGTGTGTGTGTGTGCAACTCTGAAACCTGATATGGCCCTTAACATGATTTCAGATAGTTGTTTCAAAAGAATGTGTTGTGGGGCGAAATTAACAGGAGGGGAGGAAGGAGGTGTCTTAGGAGGAGTGGTTTGAGAGGGAGTGAGAATGGAGTGGGAGAGGGTATGTGGGGATGAGGATGAAGTGAAGAGAAAGTAAATGGAGAAGGATGGTGAAAAGAGTGAGGATGGAATGAAGAAGGAATAAATGAATAAATTATAGGGGATGTAAACATTGGGAGGATAAGGAGGAAGATGTTCACATTTGCATTAGACTGGACAGGTATATAACAGCTAACCCAATTCCTTTTACGAGAACATACCAATTTTTTTTTGTTATCATCCAACCAAAACAGGAAGTACACTTTTCATAATATATTTTGTCCCATGATTACAACCTAACCTAACCTAACTCACTTTATCTATGGTAATTTATTCTTATCTTAAACTAAAACTTTCGATAGATTCAACTATGTGAGGTTTTTATTTTCCTTCTCTTATGATAATTCAATTTATTTCTATTTTACCCGTCTATTATTATCACGCTATTGTTATCTTATTTTTCTTTATTATTCTTCATTATCCACGTCCTGGCTCCCACTCGCTTCCCCCACGCCTCCCACACGCCTCCCACTCGCTTCCCCCACGCCTTCCCCACGCCTTCCACACGCTCCCACACGCTACCCCACGCCTTCCATTCACTTAGGACAAGTTTCCGACTCACCAATGACACGGCTCCCACACGGCTCCCATACGGCTCCCACACACTCCCTCACTCCTCTTATACCGTATACCTCCCAAACGCCTCCCACTCACCTCCCACACACCTCCCACTCTAACATACCTCTCTCTCCTTACCATAATACCTTACCACTAACACACGTACAGTTACGAACACAATTCCCTGGACACTTAACAGTACTTGGTGATCATTAAGTGAGTGGGATTGAAATTTTAATGGATTTTCTTACATTATTCAGTGTATTAAAGTGTTTATTTTTTTCTTCTATTTTGTTATGCAATATAGACCAAACATGTGACCCAGAAGTCGATGCTAGGTGTTACCAAGTGTTCAGGGAATTTTGTCCACAACTGTACATCGGTCAGAGCTTCGTCTGAATGTAATATTTACTTAAACACGAGGTTGACGCCAATACGAAAGTGGGGAGGCTGCTCTCTCTCTCTCTCTCTCTCTCTCTCTCTCTCTCTCTCTATTATTCCCTTCTTTTATCCACCATTTATTTCTCCTCCCTGCATATTCCATACCGTTATTCCCTTCTTCTCCTCTTGCTCCACCACATCCTCCTCCTCCCTCTTAACCTTTGACTCTTCCTTTCTTATCATAGTTATCTCCTCCTCCTCTTCTCCTCTCCTTCACCCACATAATCCTCTGTCTACCCAGCAGTAATTGAGGACCTCATCCTCTTCCTACTATATCATCATCATCTTCCCTCTCCCACGTCATCTTCCTTCCCACTCTCCTTCAATACTACCTCTCCTAACCTCCACAATCCTTAGCCCCCCCCCAACCTCATCCCTCCTCCTTTCCTTCCTTCAGTCTCCCTCTCCTACACCATTTCACCCCTTCCCTATCCATCTCCTCCTCCCTTCCCGCTCCCTTCCACATCTTCACCATCCTCGCTCCATCCCGCCTTCCATCTTCTCCACTCCCTCCCAGCATCCCCTCTTTCCCTCCCTTCCAGCACCCCCTCCTCACTCCCTAGCTTCTGTTCCTTCCCCATTCCCTCCCATCTCCTCTCCCTTCCACTTCCGACCTCTCCTCACCTTTCTCCTTCCCACTTCCTGACATTGCAATCTGACAATCATTTTCAATTCAATGCTATTTTTTAGTGCGTTTGAGGGCAATAATTCATTCCCTTCCCTTCCCTTCCAGCCCCGCCCCGCCCCGCCCCGCCCCGCACTAACCCCCCACCCCTTCTAAAAAAAAAACACTACCATTGGGATTATTCGTCTGCTTCCCGGTATAAATCTATAAACAAACGACGCTGGTGAATATTGCCAATGCTTTCAACACGATCGCTAAATGTTGTTTGCTGTTATAACTGTTTTTATTTGTTCTTTCTTCCTAAAATTTGACGCTGCATGATTTTTTGATTTTTTTAACCGTATGATAATGATAATCAACTCGGCTTGGGGTTTGACTTTTTTTGGTATTCGTTTTCTTTTATAAAATGTCAGCGATGGAGGTTTTGTAAGTTGTTGTTTGTTTTTTGTTTTTTTTTTTGCATTTTTTCGCCTTTTAAGCTAAACGGGAGATAACCGATCATAGTGTTATATTTAAAAACAAAGAAAAATTATTATTTCCTCTTTTTAATCAGATCCTTTGACCTGAAGATGGATAAATAACATGCATCAGTCTGTTCGTTTTGTCTCACCACCTGTGCCTCCGTTCATGAATAAATGGCGATTCCACTGATTGCTTCAAAACTTTTTTTTATCAGAAATACCACACACCAATTGAACTTCTGCCACACATCAACATAACCTATTCCACATACCTGCATAACTTTTACCACACACCTGCATAACCTATACCACACACCTGTTGAACTTATACCACATACTTGCATAATCTATACCACACACCTGTTGAACTTATACCACACACCTGCAGGACTTATATCACACACCTGCTGGACTTATTGACGAATGCACAAAGTTTAAATTAAAGATAACACAACTCTTATAAGTAATACTCACACCTGTCTCCTCTCACCTGTCCATTATTAACCTGGTACCACGGCTAACACTCAAATCGGGAACTGAAAGTGAAAAACAAAAGTAAAACGTCTGTATTATGGCAAATCATCCGTAAGAATAACACTTGGATCACCTAAAGATTAAACAGTAACCATCCTAACGCACGCTGACCTAACCTAACCTAACCTAACCTAACCTAACCTAACCTAACCTAACTTAACTTAACATAACCTAACCCTCCCAGATATTATTACTTTTTTTCTTCAATTTTTAAGTAAAAGAAATGACAGTAAAGTAACCTTCGTGTATCGTGTGACATGATCCTCGTGATAATGACATGACCCTCGTGTATCATGACGTAGGGAGAGTCGGCGTGATGGCCTTCTTTACGTGGATGTCAATGTTAAAAAGACCCAGTCCAAACGGTACCCAACCCAACCCAACCCAACCTAACCTATGCCTACCTAACAAAGCCAACCCCTTGAAATTGAGGACCAGTGCTAAAAGGTCCTAATCCCAAAAGGTCACAGTTCTTTTAGGTCCAAGTCCTAATAGGTCCCAGTTCTTATGGGTCCAAGTCCTAATAGCTCGTAGCGCTAATGGGTAACAATCCTAAATGGCACGAGGCTCCAATTCTAATGAGTCCCATAAATAAATTAATAAGTTAAACCAAGTGAAAATAACCTAAGTGGTGATTTATTCATTAACTGTTATGTTCACTTGTATATGTTTGTGGAGTGATTTAATGTTGTGATTTTATGTGATTTTCTGGAATTTTATTGATATTTTACCGAATTTTTTTGTTTTTCTTCTTAATTATCTACTTAATAACTCTTACTTTAGAAACTATATAAGTGAAGAAAAAATTAAATAGCATAATGATTAACATATGATCGAGGTTATTACTTGAGGTAGGATATGATAATTATAGGCAAAATTAATAAGGTATTTACATTAACCTGTAAATTGAATGGGAAACTCTCAGGTAATATTAATTGATAATAATCTTCAAGGTGACATAGATGGAACACTGTAATGGCATTCTTGTACACCTGGGCTTGTAATTAACGGTAAATCACCCAGGTGTTGAAACTTTAATTACAACAGGTGAGGTATTTGTATCATTAATAATAAAGTAAACACAAGAATCAAAGCTCAAAATAAAGAGAATTTAATAATTTCTTGAACTATATTTTGCGATGATTTGGAGCAGAAAAATAAAAGGTAGGCAGTGAGTTGAGTCCTTTAACAATCTGGTTAATGCCTCAAATAATGCTCCAGATAATGCCCCGGATAACGCCAGGACAATGATGAGGATCCTGTGTGCTTCATCAAGGCTCCGAGGAACAATGGAAGATGAGGACTGTATGTGTGAGTGTCAGTAGTGGTCACTCAGCGGTCACTACAAGGTGCAGAGTGTCAGTGGTCACTCAGTGGTCACTACAAGGTGGAAATACTACCGGTCACCTAACTTAACCTAACCCAACCGATCATGAGGGTTTGTATAATATAATTCATATTTACAAGAAAAATATCATCAATGTTTTAAAAATTTTGCAAATATATTTTTGTACTTGACATTAAACACATTACTGGCTGATGAATTTCTCTATACTTAACATATAGATAGGTGGTAAATGCTAACACAACGCACTCTTTCCCTCTCTCTCTCTACTCTTCTCGACCTTCGTTCTCGCATTGAAAACCCTAACACACAGGCCAGCACAGTGCACTACAACCCCTCCCCCCCACCACCACCTCCCCATCCTACCTTCTCCCCATCCTACCTCCAATGTTTCACCCCTCTCCTCCATCCTACCTTCTGTGCCCTCCATCCCATCCTACTTCTTGCCCTTCCTCTCTCTATCCAACCCCTCCCCATCCTACTTCCTGCTTTACCCCCTCCCCATCCTTTCCTCCCCCTCTCACCCTCCCCATTCCTCCTCTTTCCCCTTCCCCTCATAAAGACCCCTGACCCATCAACCACCAGTGATCCATCACAACCTTTCCTTAATACAATTTTTTCATAATAGCTTAAAAAAAAAAAAAAACCTTTCCAATTTGCAACGATGGCGACTAGTATTACGATGTCATATGTACGCGCACAATGACAAGAATTTACGTCCGTCAAATGAAACACACAAAAGTTACCATTTTAATGTTATTATTAATATTGCATTAAATTAGAATTGAGGTCCTTCATGCGAGCAACCAGACCACAAGATCTCTCTCTCTCTCTCTCTCACTCAGTGTGTGTGTGTGTGTGTGTGTGTGTAACAGACGGAAGAACCAGCACCCAACAGACTACATCTCTTCCTTGTTTACTTGTGATAATCAAGACGCCCTGAGATACACGATTACAGACCTATAACCCAAAGTGACCATAACCACCTTACTTGTTCACCTCTCCTATTTAACTCTATTAATTACCTCACTTTTTTTTTACCTGTTCACCTGACCTATTAACCTCATCTGTCTACCTCACCTGCTCACCTTTACCGACACACACACACACACACGCACACACACGCACACACACACACACACAGCTTAATTGATTAGTTCTTGTGCATTGTAGGTGTTCTTAATTACCAGAGCTATTTACACCTTGCGTCTGTCTCTTTAACGAAAGGTGTGAGTGTAGGGGAACGTGGAGGGGAAGGAGGGAAGGAGTGAGGAGGGTAAAGAAGGATAGGGTGGGAAGGGAAGAAAACGGACGGAAGAGAAAGGATGAAAGAGGTGTGAGTGATAATGATAGGCAGCTGTCGAATGGAATGAGGAGGGAGTGAGAGAGAAGGAAGGATAAAGGAGAGAGTGAGAGAGAAGGGGGAATATTGGCGAGGAGGAGGAAGGAGGAAGTGGGAAGGAGGGCAATACAGTGGTGATCGGACACGCTGATAGAGAGAGAGAGAGAGAGAGAGAGAGAGAGAGAGAGAGAGAGAGAGAGAGAGAGAGAGAGAGAGAGATGTTGGCATGAGAGATGTCGTGTATATAAGTGTTACAAGAACCTCAAAGTTGTGGACTATGAGGGTAATCTTGTGGTGGTCGTCAATTCATCTCTCTTGTCTAATAATAACACATTACTGTAATTATTCCTGATTGAACATGACGGGACGACTCTATTCATTTTTATATGTCATCAGAATTTTATATTACAAAAAGTAAACACTGTAATTTTAGTTCATTTCAATTACTGTTAACACATTGAAAATATAGTATTATGTATGTATGTCAGGTATGTATATTAATCCAAACACTTCTCTCTCTCCCCCCAAAAAATTATACATGGAGGTAAGATCCCTCTACCTCCCCATCCTCCCCATTCTCTCTCACTTTCTCCCCTCCCCAAAAATATACAATTTCATGAAAAATCACCCACCTTCCTACCCCCCCCTCCCCCCACCTCTTCTCCCCAAAAATATACACATCCGATCTAAAATACCTTCCCCCTCACCCCCCGTGATGTATAATTAGCAAACTACCGTTCATACACTAATGAAATATAATTTCATTTTGCCTTAAACAAGGTGAGGGTGGGTGGGCACGTCATTAGCCGAGCCCGTCAACTTATGGTCCTTTCCTCTTTAAGGTGTGATTACCCAGGTTCATCTTGGATAATGTGAACCCTTGTTGCAGAGAGAGAGAAGAGAGAGAGAGAGTTCTATCCCACTAACCTCTGCATTTCAAATATCAGAAAGCTATCATTTTCTCTAATGAGCTTAAATAATAAATTAGACCTCTCATGGTTTTTATTTTTCATGTTTTTAAAGGTTTCTTAAGCATTAATTTGATTTCATTTTAATTTCACTCATTTTTACTCATCGCCCGGTGAAGTAAGCAGAATAGGATTGTAACATGAAATTTATATCATTAACGTGACTGTCAAAGTCCCTCCCAAAAAAGAAAACGGTGTTACAAAATAATCCTGTCGTTCTTTATTTTATCTTATTTCCGTTTTAAATTGGTATCACCTCTTTACTACATAAAAATTATAATCATTATGATTTTGAAGAGGATACGACCAACAACAGGTATACAGGAATGTCATTATTGAAGAGTATTACCGTACATAGACTGTGTACTAAACAGGAGGGGGACCGCTAATGTGTGTCCATTATACACGAAGCTGTTATGATATATTCATAATAACAGGCAGCGGGTTATTTTACACTCATTCCCTTGTATTATTCAAGATGTATGATAACATAAAGTGAATTATTCTGTATTTATGCTCTAACACGGTAGATACAAAGTACACACCGTAACATAATAGAACACACAGTACCTGCTCACAGTCAGGTAAAGAAGCCAAACGTAACGTAGTGTGAGGGACGAACGTCATCCTTAAACACTGTGAAGACGAAAGTTGCTGCTGCTCTTGTGATGTATGACTGTGTTTCAACAACTAAAAGGTCTTTTAAGCATGTACAGTAAGGCACTTCATACGCCAGACAACAGCTATTAAGAGTTAAGAGACACACACACACACACACGCGCGTCTCTGTTCTAAAACGAGAGATGAAGCAGGTGGAAGTACAGTACTCGGTTGACGGCAGGTGGTGGACAGATCACCTGAAGATTAGTCACCCCAGCTTATTCTACCTGATGATAAACCACCTTAGCGCTAACCAAACCAAACCAAACCAAACCAAACCTAACCTAACCTAACTCCTTGATAACTATGCACTTTACTGTAACATCAGCGGTCAAGGTCATGTATTCAATATATTTAATGCTTTTCCGTTTTCAACAAGGACAAACTAAGATAGAATAATATCAGTCAACTTTATGATATACACTCTGCATGTGTGTTATGAGAGAGAGAGAGAGAGAGAGAGAGAGAGAGAGAGAGAGAGAGAGAGAGAGAGAGAGAGAGAGAGAGAGAGAGAGAGAGAGAGAGAGAGAGAGAGAGAGAGAGAGAGAGAGAGAGAGAGAGATTTTCACAACCTCATCTTATTTTGTCTTCGGTCTTGTGCATTTTAATTCGTATATTTCCACAGTAGATGAATATTATTCACACCGTAAGACATTGATAACAGTTCCAATGTCATTTTTGGGTATATATCCAAGACAAGTAAATGTATAATAATTGAAAGTCTGGACATTCTTTTTGGATGACCCTGTATTTATGGTGGACCCCCCCCCCACCATTTACCTGCTAAAGATCAAAGGTCAAAGGTTATCTCTTTGATATTAAGTGTATCGTATATTTCTCATAATTCCCCTTCGCTTTTCTCTTCTTTTTTTTTAGGAGAACTATGAAAGAATTAAATCGCTGGGTTGTTTGATATCATATTTCTCCAGAGATAAGTCTTTTAAATCAACTAACCTAACCTAACCTAACCTAACCTATTTTAATCTAATACAACCTAACTTGAAAACATTACCTAACTAAATACATTATTACTTAAAAGGTATATAATACACAGTTAAATGAAAAAACAAATATATCTCCGCATTAAGGAATCCTGGGGGGTGTTTACATAGATGGTCGCTTGTACACCAACAGGACTGCAGCGTAAAACAAGAGCTGCCAGACCTTCCCGATAAAATACAATATGAAATAGAAACCGTGTGAACATGATCTGCAGAGTAAGAAAAAAAAAAATTAAATTAAAAAAAAGCGAAACACGAGAGATCAGAAGATTTTTGCTATTGAGAGATGAGTTAAAGTCGAGGTACAGTAATTAAAACAACTACGTCTTTTGCATAATGTTACGGTGGATGTTAAAGCGTTGGTTCAGCATTCATGTCTTAGTTTTAACGTTGTTTCAATACCTGCGTCGTGGTTTGGTGTGTGAGTAGTATAATAGTGATGCCTTGGCGTGGTTATAAAGGACCGATGTTACTACTAGTATCGTGGTTCTTTTCGTTTTTTAAGGCTGGTGTCGATATTGGTGGCCGTAGTCAGGAGTCAGGTATTGTGGTTTGCCCGCGTTGTTTTGGCTCTGACGTCGTGGTTTAAAGCGCTGTTTTGGGGTGTACAAGAACCCTCATATACCTTGAGTTTATGAGGGATGAAGGAAGAGGAGGAGCAGGAAGAAGATGACAGGGACGCCTTGAGTGTTGGGAAAGAGGAGAGTTGATGAGGGAGGGAATAATGAGAACTTCCCTTCCCTCAATGTATGATAAAGGGGAGGGGAATGTGAGGAGGGGACTCTGAGGAGGAGGAGGAGGAGGAGGAGGAGGAGGGGGACTCTGAGGAGGAGAAGGAGGAGGGAGGGACAGTGAGGAGAAGGGAGGAAGCAATTGGATCCTCACGAGGCTTGGACAGGAAGGTCTGAAGGATGATAGGATTATACTATACCTGAGCTAGAAAGGGAGGGAGGGAGGAGGAGGAGGAGGAGGAGGAGGGAGGGAGGGAGGGAGGGAGGGAGGAGGAGAGGAGGTGATGAGAGGTCCTGGGGTACTAATGGCCAGGTGATCACACATTGTCTTAACTCTGGAATATGCATATAGCAGTAACCTCCAAAGGTACACCAACCACCCTCTCATCTCCCTCTTGTACGACACCCACCACCACCACATCCACCACCTACAACACCACACACCACAACTCTTACCACCACCATACCTACCACAACTACACACCACCAACACACCTCCCTCACCCCACCATCAACAACCCCAACACACCTCCCTCACCCCACCATCCCCAACACACCTCACCTCCACCAACCATCCAACACACCTCATCAACCCTCACCATCAACCCCACACCTCACCCCACCATCAACCCCAACACACCTCCTCACCCCACCATCAACCCCAACACACCTCCATCAACCCCAACACAACCCCACCATCAACCCCAACACCTCCCTCACCCCACCATCAACCCCCACACCTCCTCACCCCACCATCAACCCCAACACACCTCCCTCACCCCACCATCAACCCCAACACACCCCTCACCCCACCAGCAACCCCAACACACCTCCTCACCCCACCATCAAACCTCCCAACACACCTCCCTCACCCCACCATCAACCCCAACACACCTCCCTCACCCCACCATCAACCCCAACACACCTCCCTCACCCCACCATCAACCCCCAACACACCTCCCTCACCCCACCATCAACCCCAACACACCTCCATAACCCCACCATCAACCCCAACACACCTCCTCACCCCACCATCAAACCCCAACACACCTCCCCACCCCACCATCAACCCCAACACACCTCCTCACCCCACCATCAACCCCAACACACCTCCCTCACCCCACCATCAACCCCAACACACCTCACCCCACCATCAACCCCAACACACTCCTCACCCCACCATCAAACCCCACACACCTCCCTCACCCCACCATCAACCCCAACACACCTCCCTCACCCCACCATCAACCCCAACACACCTCTCCTCCTGACGACACACACACGGAGACAAACAATAAAAACAACTATGTACTTCTCTCACTTTACGAGTCGGCTATGTAGAAAAATATGTGAGCGACGCTGTGCCTGACAAGGACGCGGGGCTGTTATAATGCTGTTTCATGCTGTTTCACCGTCAAGTACTGTTTCATGCTGTCATAATGCTGTTTCATGCTGTCATATTACGGTTTCATGTGGTAATAATACTGCTTCATACTGTGTCATGCTTTTATAATGCCGTTTAATGCTGGCATAATGGAATTTTATGCTGTCATTAAGCTTCCATAATGTCCCTCATGCTGCCATCATGATGTTATAATCCTGCTTCATGCTGTTACAATACTACTTCATGCTGTTTCGTTTTTTCATACATTTTAGCATAATGCTGTTTCATGCTGTCATAATACTGATTAACGTGGCGAGAAACGTTAAGGTAATACACAGAGTTGTCATACATTCATTTGTGCTCTCCCTTCACAATGTCATACCAGTTTTACTGTCATACGTTAATTGTCAATAATGTCATACTATTTTATATAATCATGCGTTAAGTGTCATATACTGGGAGTCATATTGTCATGCACACTGTCACTCATGTCAGGCGCTTGTTGTGTAGGGAAGTATGAGAGAACACAATATCGGCATGCTGTCATCATTGCTACTGTGTTATACTGTTATGATATGTCATCGTGTCAACTTGTTTCATATTGCCATTCACATAGTCATCGTTGTCATGCTGTCAGTGGCATAGTGTCATCGTGTGTCATGCTATCAATGACTGTCATAGTGTCCCGGGGAAAGGGGGGGAAGGCAGTGCTATACAGAGGCTGGGAAAATAAGACTAAAACACAACACACACGGATAATAAAGAGTTCAAGACAGTGTTATACCACAACTGTGAGAGAGTTTTAAGTCTGCATCACATACATGTAGGTCAACACAGGCTTTATGAGTGACGTACACACACACACACACACACACACCTTAGCATCTCTCGCACCATTTAAATTCAATAGTAATTCTGTGGTGGTGGTGTTAGTTTAATGAACACCTGCCGACACACGGGTAAATATGACAAGACAATGAAACGCTTCTTCACTTTTTAATTGTAACAAGAATTTCTGCGCAAGAATATCTGCTGTGTGTGTGTGTGTGTGTGTGTGTGTGTGTGTGTGTGTGTGTGTGTGTGTGTGTGTGTGTGTGTGTGTGTGTGTGTGTGTGTGTGTGTGTGCGTGCGTGAGTGTGTGTGTGTGTGTGTGTGTGTGTGTGCGCGTGCGTGAGTGTGTGTGTATGTGTGTGTGTGTGTGTGTGTGTGTGTGTGTGTGTGTGTGTGTGTGTGTGTGTGTGTGTGTGTGTGCGCGTGCGTGAGTGTGTGTGTGTGTGTGTGTGTGTGTGTGTGTGTGTGTGTGTGTGTGTGTGTGTGTGTGTGTGTGTGTGTGTGTGTGTTCTTCCTCTTTCTAAGCAAATTGTTGAATTACTTCTTATCAACGCGATGACTGGCAGTTCTCTGGGGCCTCTCTTACCTTGTTCCTAAATTACAACTCCTTATTATCACCTCCGTTAAAATCACTCCAGGGGTGAGAGGCGGTGGGGGATGAGAAGGAGGCGCGGGGGGGATGAGAGGGAGGCGGGGGATGAGAGGGGAGGGGATGAGAGGGAGGCGGGGGATGAGAGGGAGGAGGGAACATCACCCCACATACCAAAGGGAAGAAACTAACTCGGACAAACCCACAGTAACGCTGAAGAAACACACACACGCACACACACACACACACACACACACACACACACACACACACACACACACACACACACACACACACACACATCAGAGTATTGTACAGTAGCGGGTTAAGTCTCTCCTCTGTACAATAAGTAAGACATCTAAAGTTTCCACCCAGACTTAAGTGATCAGTGAAGATGTCTTTATCATAGGACACGTCTTAGTGGTATTGACCTGACCTTCACTTTTGACCTGACTTCTCTTGTGACCTGACCTTCAATTTTGGCCTGACCTTCACCTTTGACCTGACCTTCACTTGTGACCTGACCTTCACCTGTTACCTGACATTCACATTTGACCTGACCTTCATCTTTTATCTGACCTTTACTATCCTTTGACCTGACCTTCACCTTTCACCCGAACTTTACTAACTTTCACCTGATTTTCACCTGTGACCCGACGTTCACTTGCTTACCTAACAATCATCTTTGACCTGACCTGCTTCTACACCATTTGAATTGCAGTGAGCTAATCTTGACCTAGCAAATATAAAGGTAAAAAATACATGTAGACATACATACATACATACATACATACATACATACATACATACATACAAGTTTATTAAAGATCATTCTGTGACAGAAGAGAGAAGCTTCATAAACTTATAAAAGAAACAATTTCAGAAGTTATACACCATTATCATTTACTGAAACGAATACAAGTGACCCTATTACAAAAGTTTAACTTCCTTCTATAGGTAAATTGTTGTAACTGCTTTAAATTAGATTAGGTTACAAAGTATAGTACACACATATATATATTGACAAATAACACTGGAAGCTAAACCATAACACTAAAATTACGTTATTACGTCAATGTCGACTAGCTGATTGGTTAGAATTTTATCGTAACTGACCAATCAAGGTACTGTTTGTGACGTCACTGCTAGAGCTGGTTGTAATACTTGCAATGTACAGAATGACGTCATCAATCAGTATAATTTGTAATTCGTTATATAATTATACCAAAAAATCCATAATTTGCATGACGTTTTATTGAGAATATAATTGTGTGTAATAAATGGCTTGTTCATTGTGACACTATTTTTTTTAGTTTGATATAATTATAACCCGTCAGAAGACCCCTCTCTCTCTCTCTCTCTCTCTCTCTCTCTCTCTCTCTCTCTCTCTCTCTCTCTCTCTCGTTCCTTATTAACCTCGTTTTTGTTCCTTTTTTAATACAACACACACACACACACACACACCTACCTTTGAACCCCTGAAGTGAATCCTTTTAGTAAACCCCTAAAATAAACTGCCAAATGAACTATCAAGTGAACCCCTCAAGTGAACCCGAAAATAAACTCCTGATGTGAATCTGTATAGTAAACCCCGAACGTCAGCTCCTGAAGTGAACCCCTATTTTATACCCTTAAGTGAACCATGAGGTGAACCCCTTAAGTGAACCCTGAAGTGAACCATGAAGTGAACCCCTTAAGTGAAATGAACCCCTAAAGTGAACCCCTTAAGTGAACCCTGAAGTGAACCATGAAGTGAACCCCTAAAGTGAACCCCTTAAGTGAACCTCTGAAGTGAACCCCTTTAGTGAATAACGAAGAAGTGTGACCTCGTTAACATGAAAATGAAGGTCGTTGGCGGCTTTGCTTAAGTCATATATTCGTTGGGGACGCTGGTAGTGGTGGTGGTGGTGGTGGTGGTGGTGGTGGTGGTAGTGGTAGTGGTAGTGGTGGTGTTAGTAGGAGTGTTAGTAGGGGTGTTAGTGGTGGTGTTAGTGGTGGTGTTAATGGTTGTGGTTGAAATGGTGGTGATCAGAAATGAAGACCATGTTTGACAATAAGTACAGCGCTCTTAACCAATTATTATATCTCTCAAAGTCACCCAAGAAAATGATTGGCCAGACTTAAGCACATCTCTCTCTCTCTCTCTCTCTATTATCAATCATCACCGTTCCAAATAGCTTTTCAAGAAGATGTTAACTTTCTTTACAAGGATCATCCCATCGTCTCCTGTACACATCATTAAGACCTTCAGCATCAGGAAACAAAGCTGTGTGAGGGAGCTTCATAAACTCCCCGGGGTGATTAAGTGTCGCTCCCTGGGGTGAATGTGAGCCATGTGGGAAGGCGAGGTGGAGATGGGAGATTGGTGGAGTGGGGAGGGGATGGTTGTGAGAGGTTGGTGGGGTGGTATGGAGAGGGGAGGGAGATAAGTGGCTGGTTGAGTGGGGAGGAGGGAGTTTGTTGTGGTGGGGAGTGAATGAGGAAAGATGGTGGGGTGGGGGTGATTGATGGAGTGGCGAGGGGACGCTGGGGTGGGGAGGAGAGGAGAAGAGGGTAGGTGGTTGTTGGAATGGGGAGTAAAGGACTGCAGACATAGGTGAGGGGAGGAGAGGGGTGGAGAGAGAAGGGGAGGGGAGAATAAGAGGGGAATTAGAGGACTGGGGAAAGAGTCCGATTGGAGAAGAGGGAAATAGGGATTAAGGGGGAGGGGAAGAGGAAAAGGGGAGGGGAATTAGAGGGGAGTGGAATGGGAGGGGATTAGAGGAGACTGGGAAGGGAGGGAAGAAGCGGAGGAAGGTGCGTGAGAGAAAGGAGAGGATGGGAGAGGGGAGGAAGAGCATGAAAGGGAGGAGAGGAGAGGAGAGAGGGGGAGCAGGTTGCATGAGAGAGGAGAAAAGGGGTATTGTAGATAGGTTCACGTACAAGAGACCTTTGGGATGGCTGAATTACAATTTATAGTCGCTTGCTGAATGATATATATAAATATATATAATGATTTGCACAAAATAAAAAAGTTCTCAACTCAAAATTTAGAAACACACTAAGTGGAAAAAGTTGAGAGAGAGAGAGAGAGAGAGAGAGAGAGAGAGAGAGAGAGAGAGAGAGAGAGAGAGAGAGAGAGAGAGAGAGAGAGAGAGAGAGAGAGAGAGAGAGAGAGAGAGAGAGAGGAATTGAGGGAAAAAGTGAGACAAAGATAGACCAGGGGAGTAAGAGAAAAAGGAACGTGAAAGAGAGACACAGAGTAAAACCGAGAATGCGAGGATGAGAAGAGACAGAAAATGAGAGGGTTAGTAGAAAGAGAGAGATAAGAGAACAAGAGAACTGAGGATAAGAAGAATAACTGCATTGGGCGTTAATGACAGATTGTACAAAAGTGGCAGATGTATTTTAAAGCTTGGAGGAGTAGGAGGAGGAGGAGGAGGAGGAGGAGAAGAAGGAGGAGGAGGATGATAAGCGTTGGGAATGGAGGAAGAGAAAGTGGATAAGGAGTAAGAGGATGAGGAAGAAGCCAGATGAATGAAGAAGAGGAGGAGGAGGAGAAGGCGGAGGAGGAGGAGAAGGAAGAGGGTAACAAGTAATATGAATGAAGGAGGAGGAGGAAGAAGCCAGGTGAAAGAAGAGGAGGATGAGAATGACAAGGGTTGGGAATGGAGGACGGGGAAACCAAGTGGAAGAAGAAGAGGAAGAGGAGGAGGAGTAGGAGGAGGAGGAGGAGGTCAGGTGAAGAAGGAAGAGGAGGAGGAGGAGGAGAGAAAAGAGGCTAGTTTAAGGAGGAAGAGGAAGAGTACCGGAAGGTGTGATGATGGATGAATGAACCAACAGCATCAGCAGCAAGAGGAGGAGGAGGAAGACGAGGAGGAGGAGGAGGAGGAGGAGAGGGAGGAGTTTTAGCCACCTCCCCACACACACACACCAAGAGCCTTTTGTTTGCACGCTGCCTGCTGTGACGTCACGGAGTAATAAAGCTCCACCCTCACCGCTTTAGAAGGATGACGTACTGAGCCTCTCTCTCTCTCTCTCTCTCTCTCTCTCTACTGGGAAGTGATGAACGACGCTACGTGGTGAGGGTGTGGTAGGGTAGCGAGATGGGTCTTGCACAGGTCAATTTTCTTGGATAAGGATGAGAAAGGTAGATTTTAAATGGTTCTGTACAGGTAATCGAAGGGAAGGATGGGTAATGAATATGTACTCCATGGCATGTACTTTTGGTTGAAATGTACTACCTATTGAAATGTACATGCTGTGATGTTCTACTATACCTATCTAAAATGTACTACCTGAAATGTACTTCCTAATATGTACTTCCTGCCTAAAATGTACTTACTTCCTGGCATGTACTACCTATCTAAAATGTACTTAATATACTTCCTACTCTACAATGTATCGGGGTTCAATCTGTACGCAGTGATAGCCGATGCCACGAGTCAATAATATAATATTAAAGTAATGTGGTAAATGTCATTAGTTGATGGCACTGATGTGGGAAATCTAAATGAAACACATTATTGGCTTCATGTAGTAGACCATTACATAGCGATCATAGGCGCAGAGAGAGAGAGAGAGAGAGAGAGAGAGAGAGAGAGAGAGAGAGAGAGAGAGAGAGAGAGAGAGAGAGAGAGAGAGAGAGAGAGAGAGTCTACCAAAACCCAGTGTGAATGTAACGACTAACATTATAAGAGTTTGCATATATATATATTCTACACGCAAACCTTCTTTTCTGTCATTCTCTTTTCAACATTAGTTCAGCTCCTCGATCATTCTTTCAATAACAGAGCCATCACTTTCTCGTACTCTTTTTCTTCCTTCTCTTCGCCCTCCTCTTCCCACTTGTCCTCTTTCTCGTCCTTCTCCTACTAGTCTTTCTGTTCCCACTCGTCCTCCAACTCCTGCTTCTTCTCATTTTCTCACTCATTTTTCATCTCCTCCTCCCCCTCCTCCATCACCTCTTCTTACTCCTCCTTCAAAACCCCACCCCACCCCACCCCACCCACCCCCACCCACACCCCACTCCACCCCACCTCACCCCACTCCACTCCACCCCACCCTAACCCCTTTTCTACACTGTTTCATCTCATGTCAGTCATCCCCAGGACTTCGCCTCCTGAGCTGCACTTCATCAGTCCAACTTACGCTATACATCAATGGAAGGATCTAACTGCCATCTCGACTAGCTTGAATTAAGACGAGATAATCCGTTCTAATCCCTTCAAGTCTCTCATAAAGACATTCCTTCGCTCCTTGCCTATGACCACCACCACACCTAGGAGCTTTTACCACTGGGAGGGGGTTTGGGGAGGGGAGGAGGGGTTAAGGAGGGGGAGATGAAGGAGATTTACCCTATACTTACGTGGCTCAACCCAAACCCTTCATGAATAAACATTATTTTTTTTTATACTGTATATAACTTCAGTTGTGGGAGTCACCAAAGACATATATCAAGGGAAGAAACAAGGTTCTAGGAGACTCATGAATATGGTGGGAGGTTCAGTGGCCGCGATAGCATCTGGAGAGTTGATAAAGAGGAGGAGTTGGAGAAAGAAGAGAAGGGGGAGGAGAATGACGGGGAAGGGGAGGAGGAGGAGGAGACGTGAAGAGAAAGGAAGAAGGAGGAAGAAGAGAGGAGGGAGAGGGGTATGAAGAAGAGAAGGAAGAGGAGGAAATCGAGGAGGAGGAGGAGGAGGTGGTGGAAGAAAAGGAGGAGGAAGAGGAAGAGGAAGAGGAAGAAGAAGAAGAAGAAGAAGAAGAAGAAGAAGAAGAAGAAGAAGAAGAAGAAGAAGAGACATGAAGAAGCAGCCACCAGCATCACCCAGTTCAAGAGTCACTGTCAGGTATATTCAATAGAGTAATACAAAATAAGCAGGTGGAGATGATCTACCTGGAGAAGGAGTGACTTGAGGAGTTAATGGAGAGTCTTATTTATAATTTGCAATAAGATGTTCAAAACAGGATGACTTGTGTACCTGGAGAGTCGACAATGAATACCTGGTGATTACGGTGAGTGTTATTTGGCAAGTGAGGACGTAAGAGTTTAGCTTGGCTGGCGTAATGTTGGGGACATACACACACACACACACACACACACACACACACACACACACACACACACACACACACACAGAACAACGGAATATGTTTAATACTTAATTAACTTAAAGATATTCTGTCAACTCACTGGAGGATTAAAACAACAGACTCAAATCGAGGAACAACACTGAATATTCTCTTGATATACTGAGTGCCACACTAGTGATATACTGAGTGCCACACTAGTGACATACTGAGTGCCACACTTGTGATATACTGAGTGCCACACTAGTGATATACTGAGTGCCACACTAGTGACATACTGAGTGCCACACTTGTGATATACTGAGTGCCACACTAGTGATCTACTGAGTGCCACACTAGTGATCTACTGAGTGCCACACTAGTGATATACTGAGTGCCACACTAGTGATACACTGAGTGCCACACTAGTGATATACTGAGTGCCACACTAGTGATCTACTGAGTGCCACACTAGTGATCTACTGAGTGCCACACTAGTGATCTACTGAGTGCCACACTAGTGATCTACTGAGTGAGTGCCACACTAGTGATATACTGAGTGCCACACTAGTGATACACTGAGTGCCACACTAGTGATATACTGAGTGCCACACTAGTGATCTACTGAGTGCCACACTAGTGATCTACTGAGTGCCACACTAGTGATCTACTGAGTGCCACACTAGTGATCTACTGAGTGCCACACTAGTGATCTACAGTAAGTAAACACTCTCAGCATACAATAACTACTGAGAAACAAACACTGTCAGCTCTCACAACACTTACAGGAAACAAACATCTTTAAACTCACAATGAAGACTTTTAGCGCCCCAGTCCAACATTAAATCCAGAGGGAAGAACGAGCTAGGCAACACTGACTTTATATCTGTCTTTTTGCGATGCTTAGGTCAGGTCAGGTCAGGTCAGGTTAGGTTAGTTCTGTCGGTAAATACAGAGTAAATGCTTTCAGCTTTCATAATATGTATAGAGAGTGAACACTTTAGGTCTCACAATAATAGCTAGAATTAGGCACTTTTAGCTTCTATGTTTACAGGAGCTAAACACTCTTAGCTCTCACAGTAAAGCATAATTCTCCAACATTACAGCCAGCAAGTAGAGTGAGATACATAAATAATACAAAGAGTCTTATCACAGAGGTAGTAATAACTCTCTTAGAGGAAAAACTACAGAACTCTTGATACAAAAAGAGTCGTTGTGGTTCTCTAAAAGGTAGAAGAATACAGACTACAGCCAGCCACTACAGTTATCATAACCTCTTAAATCCTCTTACAAATACATACAGTATGACTACAGTGCTATTTACAACCAGCTACAGCAGAGATACAAAACTCTCACTACAGAAAAAAATATCCTCTCAATGCTCTGTATATATACGAGGTGTATAAGCAATATAGCCACAACAACGAGACTCCCTCCCACCCCCCACTCTTCTCTGGTACCACTGCTTTAATATTGAAATAAACAAATTCTGTGTGAATGTAAATGATACTAAAGTCGCCTGTGGCTGTGTGGGGTAAAAAGTACATTATAATAATACAAACCTTTGAGTTCATATACCTGGTAAAACTAAGAATTGTGAAATAGATTTTTATACACGATACATAATTATTATATACAGTAATCTTTTTCTAATCTGTATATATCCTGAAATAATATTAAACTATTGCATTGTGTTTATATAGTTCCTTTAAATACACAATATAAATTACATTATATATATATATACACTATAAATATACACTCAATGTTATTTTCTTTATGTTTATATCTGTATAAGTAAGTCATCATAAGAGAAGTTTATATGAATTTATAATCTTTTTATATCCAAACTAAAGGAATATATGGAATCATCACATGAACACCAGACACTTCAAGAATACGAAGTTACAAAGACAACTACAACTGTGTGTGTGTGTGCGTGTGTGCGTGTGTGTGTGTGTGTGTGTGTGTGTGTGTGTGTGTGCGTGTGTGTGCGTGTGTGTCCTACATATAGTAATGGGGACAGTAATAGCAGTGTTGCCAATGTGTGTGTCTCTACATCAAAGACACAATAATCAACAGTGTTACCTCCACCGTGTTAACTCAACCTTTGCGATCCGTCCTTATCTTCCTCCTCCCTCCTCTCTCTCTCTCTCCTCCCAACTCTCCTCTTTCTCTCTCCCTTCCTCCTCCCCCTCCTCTCTGTCTCTCTTTCTTCTTCCTACTTTCTCTCCTACTCCTCTCCCTCCCCCTCCCTACTATTACTCCCCTTTTCCTCCCTCATCCCTCCTGCTCCTCCCTCCCTCCATAGTCCTACCTCTCTCCCTCTCCCTCCCTCCAGTCCTACTCCTCCCTCTCTCCCTACTCCCCCTCCCTCCATAGTCCTACTCTCCTCCCTCTCTCCATACTCCCCCTCCCTCCTCACCAGTAAGTAAATATCACTTCCACAACTCTATGGCCATTAATCCTCACTAAATTATCCGCAAATTGTCATTAGTTTTTTTTACTGTTTGTGTAAATGAAAAGAAATCTATTGTAATTGTGTTTACTATAAAAAATAGATTAAGTGCGTTAAAAAATAATGTATTTTTATTTCCGACTTTCTAAAAAAAATATATATATATTATACGATTGTGTTAATAGCAGACATCGATTGGAGCTTTATTTTCCTCTCTCACCTCTCACCTCTCTGAAGAAGAAGAAGAAGAAAAAAAGAGCTTAAATAATAGAAATCGATATAATTGCAGTTTCTATTTTTCTTTGTAAATTGAAAACGAGAAGAAAAAGTCATTTGGATAAAAAGCTCCACACACACACACACACACACACACACACACACACACACACACACACACACATACACACACACACACACACATATTATATAAGATTTAGATTTCATTAATAGAAAAAATAGAAAACACAATAGATTGATACGACACAATAAAAAAAGTATATACTGGCAGTTATAGCAAAAAATACTTTAAATTTATATAACAAAACAAGTATAAAAGAAAAAAAGAAAGATTCATTAATACAAGAAAATACAAAAAACACACAAAAAATATAACAAATAAAAATATAGAAAAAAATAACTTAATAAAATAACGACACCCAGACATAAAGAATCCTATTTTTTTCAATGACGGGAAAGAGATGTAAGTCACACCCATACTATGAAAAAAATGACAAATATTTTTTTTTCAATGACGGTATAGAGACACGTTACACCCATACTATAAAGAACAACTAGCAACTGACTGCTCACTTTACAATGGTCCACCAACCAGCCATTGTAAAAAAAAATATATATATGTATATAGTATGTATATAAAATAAAAAAATAAAAAAATAAAAAATTTAAAAACATAGAGCCATAGAAAGTTAGTGGGTGGTGAACCATGTGTTGTGTTGTGGTGTATTGATCCTTTGTGTGTATGGTGTATGGTGTATGTAGGTATGAGTGTGTATACTTGAGTGTATGTATATGGTGTGTTTAGTTGTGTGGATGTGTGTGTGTGTGTGTGTGTGTGTATGGCTTGTGTAAGTGTGAGTGTGTATTTGAGTGCATGTTTATGAGTATGGTGGATGTATAAGTATTTATGTGTACCTGTATGTATGTCTGAGTATAGTGTGTGTACAGTATGTGTATCCATGTGTGTACTTGTGTGTGTGTAGTGTGTATGTGTATGGTGTATGTATGTATGTATGTATGGTTTATGTGTGGGGATTGTGTACAGTATGTATTTATATGAATGGGTGTATGTATATATATGTGTATATACGTGTATATGTATGTATATGTGATTAAATCATTGGTGGATGTTTGTAACTGTATATGTATTATGTATATGTTTTAGTGTATGTATGTGTATGTATGTATAAGTATGTGTGAGTGTATAGTATCCTAGTATTAGAGAACTATGGTGTCCAAGTATAAGGTATATAGATGGTGAATGCTAATATTTTACATCACAGGTGTTTAAATTATATACGTCTCTCTCTCTCTCTCTCTCTCACACCGAGTAAATGAAAACTTCACCAATAGCGCCGCCCCGAGTATTGCAAATGAAGGCGGGCTTATTAAGGATTAAGTGTGATGCATTTCAACTGTTTGTGTTCGTCGACCTCCTCCACCCCCCTCCACCCCCCTACTCAGCGAAACGTTTTCCGTATTCACACACACACACACACTGATGGCAGACCGGAGGCAATATCGCTGTATTTGTTTTATACAACATTGTTTCTCTCAATTCCCCAAACTAGAATTACCGACAAATGACTGGGGTTTTTTTTTTTCGTTTTAAGTCTCTCTCTCGGCTTTGTTTTGTTTTATGTATTTGTGTCTTTTTTACCATATGACATAAGACTAGTTGCCATTTCTAACATATTTGCGATATTGATTGTTATTTTAGTGTGTGTGTGTGTGTGTGTGTGTGTGTGTGTGTGTGTGTGTGTGTGTGTGTGTGTGATAGAATAACATCTTTTTTTTAGCGTGTTTCAGAGATCGTTGCGTTTAACATGTGTACTAGATTGACTGCTGTTTATTTAAGCGTGTTTGATAGATTGATGGCTGTTATAGTGTATTAAACTGATCGATGGCAGCTATTTTGAGCGCATCAAATAGAATGACACCTGCTTTTAACACTTGTTTTTACCGCATTAGATAGATAAACACACACACACACAGCTGTTTATTACCGCATTAAGTATACAATATACTAACCACCATACGATATCCCTAACGCCTATAAAACTAAGTAACATCTCAGTGCTAGTTAACCCCTACCAGTTCCATACACAACACAACCACCAGTAGCTAGAAATATTCAAGTATTACATTACAGCCTCTGGATAAAAAGAAATAAGCAGGTAGACCGACATCTCTACATACTGCTCCCCGTTTGGTCCTTCACGCTACGATAAGCACACCGACACACACATAAACAGATGCTCGGTAGTGTTGGAGGGGGGGTGAGATATTTATACCTGCTATGCCTCGCTACAGTACCTCAGCTTTGTGCTCGTGTGTATGTATACGATGCAACAGTTCGCTGGAGTTTTTGATTATTGTGAATATATGTATGTATCTTTATATATATACATATGTATATTTATGGGAACTAGTGAATATTAGTTTATTTTCACCAGTTTAAATTTTCACCTTAAGATCAATCATCCTAACCTAACCTAACCTAACCTAACCTAACCTATCCTAACTTAAGCTAATATAACATTAATCTAACCTAACGCATACCACTTAAGTACAATTAGGGTGTTTAATCAGAAATTAGCTATTGGGGGGTTAATAATCTTCAGGTGATCCTATACACAGTATGTATATCTGTATGTAACTCTGAGGCAAACATTACAACTGCTGGAGAGAGAGAGAGAGAGAGAGAGAGAGAGAGAGAGAGAGAGAGAGAGAGAGAGAGAGAGAGAGAGAGAGAGAGAGAGACCCTCACCTGTGTAAATTCTACCAGGTGTACAGAGCAGCAACCCTTTAACCATATCTAAGATCAAAATTCTTAAATAATACCTGTAACTACCTGCACTGTAATTCATATTTGAGCTAATTCTTCTACTGTTATTATTCTTCTACTGTTATTATTATTATTATTATTATTATTATTACCGTGTGCCAATGTTATTACTATTATCATCATTATGACAATCATTATCATCATTATCATTCAGTAAAGAAGACAAATCAATCAGCTACAAAAAAGTCTTTATATACCAAACATTATTAAAACGAAATTCTGAAAACAAAAACTAAAACTACTGAAATTTACTGCAGCACATCAAACACGTAAGTCGTCTAATTTTGTACTCGTTACAGGATGGAGGTACAGTTGACAGCAGTGACTGAAAGCTGTGCAACACCTGTACTTAGTCGCATGAATGCTGTATCTCTGTTAGATGAAACACCGAGAAGAGAAAGTAAAACTGTCTCTCCAGATTATATGATTGTATGAATGTATGTTTACAAATAAATACAGCAGCGTCCCCCAAATGTGGAATATTCAGTTTGGTTGTATGAAATTGTATGAATACTTGAAAAAAAAATTAAATACAACATCGTTTACCATGCAGGGAATACACAACATGCTTGTATAAAGATTTACAGTATAAGGAATACTTTATCTAATTGCATGAGGTTATATTAGTGTATGACAAAAAAAAATACATCACCCCCAGACAAAGTATATACACCATGACTGTATTATTGTACCGCCCGCAAAAACATAACAAATAAAAAATAACACTTCCATCCCCGGAATACACCAACTAACACTATTTTTTGTCATTATCTCTCCAGCTAACATTTACTGAGCTGTAAAAATGTACAGATAAAATGCTATAATGTATATGATGACAGCTAAGTATGATCTTATATACTTAGCGTTAACCTGAAGGCTAAAAAAGACACAAATTGTTACCACTTCTATCCCTTAAGGCACAGTTTGGGTATTGTTTTGTTACGGTTCCCCAGACGTACGGGAGCCAACTTTGCGCGCACACACACACACACACACACACACACACACACACATATGGTACTCGCCACATCTGGTACTCGCACAATTAACACTTGACCAAGGACGAGAGTTAACTAGGCCAATCATGTTACAATTGCTTGTTTATTCCCACAATTAACATGGCATCCGCATCACCCCACCACCTGCTCACTTCACCATTACTTTCCTCGCCATCAAAACACAACTAACCATCACCATTACCACAACACAAACACACACACACACACAGATCCTTTAATTAAGTGTATTCGTATATCAAGATTAATCACGAAGGAACTCGGGGTAACTTCCACTTTTCTATGTCCGTCAATACATTATAAACCTTTGTTATATGTTAAGTGGACCCGATGATATATATATTCTTCACGTAATCACCTCCAACCAGCCCGGTCTAGAGCTCACTCAGGCATGTCGTTGCAGTTGTCCTCCGTCTCTGTCTCTCTCTCTCTCTCTCTCTCTCTCTCTCTCTCTCTCCTCATGGTCCGAATCCAACTGGGTCTCGGTGTTCCTCTTGTTGTTGTTCCTCCAGGTGTTCCCCTCACAGCTTTCCTCATTATTTTCTCAGGTTGAACACGAAGAATGAGTCCCAACCATCACCATCGGTCTCTCATCAGCCACTCGTATGGTCTAATTTCTGACACGATCCTGCTATCTTATTCCCAGTATTGTATTCTCCTAAGTGTTTTATCTTTGAACGTCCCAAACCGTCTGGATATAGATAGTTTAATTACCGCACCACAATTCTCTTCCATAAACCACTACAGACTTCACCAATTACATGGACAGGTTCATTTTAGTTTGGGTTGTTTGTCTATGTGATTTCCAAACCTTAGTCAACATGCCCATAACTTGATTGGCTCTCTTCAGATCGCCTCCATCATAACAAAATCGATAAGCACATAAAATAGAAAGAACGACAGAGCTTTCCCTTGCAGTACCTCAACATAAATTTCAGAAGCTAGTTGAAACATTAACACATCTACAGTAATCGTGTATTGCTCCTATTAATCTGATGTATTTTTCCGGTAATCTATAACTTCGCAGATTTATCCAGAGTGATGGTCAATGTACGCTGTCAAAATCCTCTTTAAAATCGACAAGCCATAAATTGTGGTATTTCTGAATTCCACACTCTACTGTATTACATGGTGAAGTATAGAGATTTGATCACTACAGCCCCTCGCTCTTCTAAATCCAGGTTACTTGTCTCAAAGTTTTGCATCCTCAACGCTCTGAATCCTCTTCCACAAAACCAGGTCAAAAAATTTTAATGTGGTTCCCTTTGACGTTAAACCTTTCCTGTTGGCATAATCCTTCAGATACTTAATACTTTCTCAATTTCATCCAATGTTACTTCACTCATATTAATACCCAGCTCTTCTTCTGGTTGTGGCACATCAAAAGCATCGCCGTTGTTAAAAAACTTTCTTCAAAACCATCGTGAAGTGTCCTCCCCATCGATCTCATTTACGCTCCTCAGAGATAATTAAGTCTCTATCCACATCACGCACTGGCAATCCTTTTACTGTCCTCTCCAATCCTTATTTTACTCCCTCCGACTTCTCCACCAGTATTAACTGTTTTATCCGCTTCATCTGTCAGGTTTTCTCGGAACTGTTCTTTATCTCGTCTTGCGCGTCACTTAACTTCACTGTTGAAACTCCGGTACTTAGCTGTTTGTACCTAAAATTCGTCCCCATCCCCTCCAAAGGTGTCAACGAGAAGCTTCTGTTCCCGAAACCTTATTATAACATATCATGTCTTAACTGAGATATATTTATTTTTGTATTTATTTTTCCAAGAATCTCTCAAGCTGGTGTCTGGTTCTCTCTCTCTCTCTCTCTCTCTCTCTCTCTCTTAGTACTCTCATCCTCCTTCAGGTCTCCAATACTGAAAAACGATTACTATATAATGTTTAAATTCTTCTTTGTACGAGTATCCAACACTTACTTGGTGTCATATCGAAGCAACTCTTACCTCCTCTCGTTTGCTTACAGCTTCAACTTGACAGTTACTAACCACCAACTGATGGTCGCTACAGATATACATTTCAACATCCAATAATGAATTACGCTTCTATTTACAAATTATAATGCGACCCATGTGATGGCGATAATTTCCAGATGACGAAGTCCACGTGTATTTGTGTACGTCTTTATGTTGAAAAGGTTTCCCTCGTATGCTGAGGTTATTGCCTGTAATAAGCAAACGTTCTCCATTCACACTGATCTCACCCAACACATGGCCCCCCCTATAACATGCTCCATCTCTACAATATCACTCCACACCTCTGCATTAAAGACACATATTAGTCCTTTAACATCTCGGTGAGGTAAACTATCCACCACATCTTGTAGCTTCTCGTCAATAGCGTCTCTCACTTCCCCTGGTACATTATTAGTTGGTACATAACTTTGTATGATACTGACAATGCGTCACCAGTATCATGTCACCACTCACTGTACTCCACTATGTCAGAGCTCTTGAGGCATTCTTTCTCAACAGCAGGGCTACACACACCTTATGTCATCGTCTCTGCCAGACAAACAGTGTGTTGCCTCCGGCTGTCACACACTATCCACTTTTCCCATCTCGTCTGACAGAGTGCCACAACATCATCACTACATTGACCGAATACCTTATCTATCTGTTTCAATTTACTTCCGGCGCCATAGTTCTAACATTCCACTTTCTTATTTTTAGTTTAGTTTTTATAGTAATAAGCTGGGAGAGTCCTAGCACCCCTCTACGCCCGGGTCTGGCAGCCATTTCATTTTTGTCATTCACAGTTCATGGCTGTGTGGCGAAATCTTTGATGGACTCATCGGCTAGATACACGAGAGAAGAAGTCACCTCCTCGTGACGCGAGGTTCCCATCTAACTCTGGTAGATGACCCTTGACAAAATTACAGTTGACCATAATAGTCAATCGCACTTTGCCAACAGTTTTCTCCATCGCCCCGCTACCAGCGACTTCAGAGTTCAGACACAAAGATTAACTCACACACTGGCGTCTACTACCGTCTCTAGTTTAGCCAACCAGTCCAGGCCGTTACCGAGTGTAGCCACCGTAGTGTCCACAGTTACTAGGAGGTATAAATACTAGGTGGCTATATGGGTGAACCAACCTCTTGTACCACCCCTATTTATTGTAGACCGTACATACAGCTATATAAACGAGTATATTCTTATGTGTATATATTGATAGCGACGTACATTGAACACGAATGCTTAGGAAGGTCTCTATATACACATATTCACTTTACTTATATATATATATATATATATATATATATATATATATATATATATATATATATATATATATATATATATATATATATATATATATATATATATATATATATAACGTGTTTATGTACAGGTATGTATGTAGTAAAGAAAAAACATTTGTTGTGGATACCGAGATAAAATAATGCATTAAATTCCAGAGGCGCGTGATACAGACCGGCCACCATGTTCAATTACTTCACGGGATGTCATGGGCGTGACGTCTGACTTCACATTAATTAGTAATAAAACATCACATACAGCATTGTTTTTTAATATAATTTAGAACTATATATCTAGGTTTTTATCAGGTCAATAGTTAATGGTGGGACGGTACGTAAGCGGTCCACCATGGCTGACAGAGGAAGGGATTCACGTAGGTGACAAACAACAGACACTCGCCCGCAGACATCCTGGCATACTCTCAGACAGTGGCAGACAAGAGACATACACTAACAGAAACAGCAGCAGACATACGAAACTATCAACGTAAGAAAGAGGCAGACAAACGCTGATAAAAACGAAAATAAATCCAAACAGACGTAAACACAAACACACACACACACACACACACACACACACACACACACAGTGACAAAAAACATAAAGCTAAAACAAGAGAGGTGTAGGAGTGCATGTGAACAAAGTCCCCAGCCAACAGTTTCGAGAAGTAAAAGCGAGTAGCAAAGAAAAGATTTTAACACAGACCAAAACACACACACACAAAAAAAACACAGAATCCAACGCCCCACAGCTTGCATGGATGGTGTTCCTAGCGTATCTTTTTACCTACAAATACACACACACACACACACACACACACACACACACACACACACGAGCGATCTGTATGCACGGATTTCTATCAATCATTCAGCACCTCCTACCACCTGGCCTGGAGTACACAAGCAGAAGTGTCAAAACGGAAATGTTGAAGTCTCTTTCTCACCTCACCCCTAAAAAAAAAACCCAGGAGGCAAAAAACCAAATAAAACAAAAACACAAACATACAAAAGAAAGCAACAAAAACTTTAACCTCAGCAGTTAGCTACGGCGAGGTATAGGACGGCGAAAAAACGAAGTAAAAAAGAAGAAAAAAAATTTGCAGGGAAAAGATATATATATTTTTTTTTATCTGGGCTGTGACATAGTTCTCTCCTCCCTCCCCTCCCATCCCTTTACTCTCCCCCACCCTCTACTTCCCCACCATCCTCTCGTCCCTCCATCCTCTCCCTTTCCTTTCCTTCCCAAGAGAAATGTATCTATCTGTAAAACTGTTTCCCTTCTCTCTCTCACAAAAACGATCTTCTATTGTATATTGCTTTAGATTTTGGTGTCTATGATGTGTTTTGTGGGAATCAGGTGTGTGGGAGGAGTCAGGTGTGTGTGGTGGGAGTCAGGTGTGTGATGGGAGTCAGGTGTGTGGTGGGAGTCAGGTGTGTGGGTGGAGTCATGATGTGTTTTGTGGGAATCAGGTGTGTGGGAGGAGTCAGGTGTGTGTGGTGGGAGTCAGGTGTGTGATGGGAGTCAGGTGTGTGGTGGGAGTCAGGTGTGTGGGTGGAGTCAGGTGTGTGTGGGTGGAGTTAGGTGTGTTTGGGAGTCAGGTGGGTTGGGGAGTCAGGTGTGTTTGGGGGGAGTCAGGTGTGTGTAGGGGAGTCAGGTGTGTTGGGGGTCAGTGTGTGGGGCCAAGTGTGGTGGAGTTGTGGGGGAGTCGTGGTGGGGAGAGTGTGTGGTGGAGTCAGGGTGTGTGGGAGTCATGTGTGTGGGAGGAGTTAGTGTATGAGGAGTCAGGTGTGTGGGGGAGTCTGTGTGGGGGAATCAGGTGTGTGGGGAGCCAGTGTGTGGGTGTGGAATCAGGTGTGGGGGTCAGGTGTGTGTGTGTGTGTGTGTAGGGACAGGTGTGTGGGTGGAGTCAGGTGTTTTGGTTGAATCAGGTGTGGGGTGGAGCCAGGTGTGTGGGGTGGAGCTGTGTGTGGGGTGGAGCTGGGTGTGGGTGGAGCCAGGTGTGTGGGTGGAGTTGTGTGTGGGTGGAGGGGTGGAGTTGTGTGTGGGTGGAGCCAGGTGTGTGGGGAGTCAGGTGTGTGGGGTGTGTGTGCGTAGGGGGCGTGTGTGTGTGTGGTTGAGCCAGGTGTGTGGGGTGAGTCTGGGGTGTGGGGAGCTGGTGTGGGTGGAGTCATGTGTGATGGTGGAGTCTGTGTGTGGTGGGAGTCAGGGTGTGGGTGGGAGGCCAGGATGTGTGTGATGGGAGTCAGGTGTGTGGGAAGTCAGGTGTATGAGTAGTCAGGTGTGGGGTTCAGGTATCAGGTGTGTGGGAGTCAGGTGTGTAGGTCCTCGCTCACAGGGAGGTAATGGTGGATGAACCAAATGATCCGTTACTTCATATCCTGCACCACATCCCTCCACCCCCCCCATTCTCCTCTTCATAGCTGTGTGTGTGTGTGTGTGTGTGTGTGTGTGTGTGTGTGCGTGTGTGTGTGTGTGTAGTTAAGTATGTTTATATTTGTACATATATGTATATGTATGTATGTTCTAATGTTCGTCTTAAAATGTTTCATATACATGTATGAATATATGTGTAGATCATTATTCATTTTGCATGTATATGTATTCGTGTATGTGTGTGAGTGTATATGCGTATGATGTGTATAAATGGGTGAGCTAGAGCCAATGGGGAAGCCTCTGTGTGTTTGTGTGTTGTTTTGTGTGTGTTTGTGCTCTCTCTCTCTCTCTCTCTCTCTCTCTCTCTCTCTCTCTCTCTCTCTCCATCCATCTATCTCTCTATCTTTCTATCTATCTCTAACGAGGCATGACAGCATAGAAATCCCTCCACTTGATCACAGACACACACACACACTGTACCATTATAGAGGCGTGGAGGCGGGGGTAGGGGGTAAGTTTATGATACCTTGTTTATGGCGCTCAGAGGATCATTGTCCCCAACCCTCCTCCTGAGCCATTATGTTGGGGGGGGGAAGAATATGTATCTCTTGTTTATGTGTGTGGGTGAAGGATGGGGAGAGAGAGAGAGAGAGAGAGAGAAAGAGAGAGAGAGAGAGAGAGAGAGAGAGAGAGAGAGAGAGAGAGAGAGAGAGATGAGTAGAGGATGAATAACAGGTGAGAACAGGTGTGTGTGTGTGTGTGTGAAGAGACTCTGATTACACCTTCATTACACCTTCATAAATTACACATCGCATTAGGGTGACGTGTCGTACATAACAGCGATACCATCTTATTGCCAGTGATGAAGATGACGATGCAATTGACGAGGAGTGACGACGTAAAAGGCCCCTAACTTATGATCCAGTGATTGTGACAGACGAGGTGACTAGCTAATCAACAGGAGGAAGAAGAGGTTGTTTGGATGTCAGTAATAATGGGATAATTTATTACTGTCTTGTCATTATCAGGATGAGGGTGAATTATTATTATCGTGTAGCGTTGTAAAGGTCACGTATGTATGTATGTATGTATGTATGTATTCATTTCTCTCGCCACGTATGAATGCCCATACAGATATACAGGAATGCCATACACCAAACTATCAACATGGTGAATGATATTTTTTTCTTTGTCTCTATATTGAACTCAGTGAACAGTGAACGTTCTGGATACTGAACATACAAAAATCCTGGAAAACTAAACGCAACGTGAACGAGAGAACGGCTTTTGGTATATCATGCGTTCATTAAGTCATTTAAAACACCAAATCTATGTCTAAGGCTTTTAAATATGTTCATCTTCAACACAAAATACATTGAACAAGTGAACATTTTGAAGTTACACTAAATCTTGAAAAGTGTGAAAAATACGGCATTAAAAAACTCACAAAAGAACGGTACCATTTTATTTAATATCACCCGTAACTAATGCCAAACATCCGATTGAAATCAACTTGATGTATGGCTCTTTAAACCCGGGTTACTAGTCATTGTAGCGAGTAGTTAGTTCATTCATGCTGTTTACGTCCAGCTGATGAATGGGTGAGTAATAATCTCATTCATAAATATCTGATGTTGATATTGTCGTCGCCATGTGGAGGTCGGTGAAGGGATAGGAAAAAGTAGGATGAAATGGGGAAATAATAGGTAGATGGGTAAAGAATAGGCGATAGTGTGTTACAGAATAGAAAAAAAATAGAATGGGTGATATATTGTGATAGGATAGGATAGTGTAGGAAGGGATAGGTGAAATGAGATAGGATAGACAAAAGAGAGATAGGGATGAGTAAAATGTAGGACAGGATAGGGCAGCAGTGTGTCAGAACAAGATCAAGTAAAGAATGATTTAGATAAGAAGAGAAACTGTAAACATGACTTAAGAATCGACAGGATAGCATAATAGTATTCATCCATCCATCCATCCATCCATCCACTATATTTCTTGGCCTTTATTCCGAACCATCTTCATTATCACTACCACCATCACCACCAACCATCATCACTACCACTATCACCACCACTACTGTCATCACCATCACCACTACTGTCATCACCACCACCACCACCAGGTACCTCCTACACCACCATCGGTTTGTAGCACCACCCCCAAAATCACCACCACCCATCTCACTCATCACCACTCATCACCGCTCCCCTACCCACCTACCTCACCTCCTCCTCCCACCTACCTCACCCGACCCACGTCTCTCACCCAATCATCAAACGTGGTGTCGTCTTTACCTCGTCAGGCGTCTCTACCTCTAGTTCCCGTTTTCGATAAATATTTCCCAGGAAGAGTAAGAGCCCTTCAAACCCTCTCCAGGTTTTCAGCATTCACCACTATTTCACACGTTCTCGACTCCCCGTTCTCAGTTGACGTTCTCCCACCCCTTTGACTCTCTCTCTCTCTCTCTCTCTCTCTCTCTCTCTCTCTCTCTCTCTCTCTCTCTCTCTCTACGTACAGAGATTTTCTTTAACAATTCTCAGTGAAAGGAATGAAATTTTGTGTTATATGTTACCAGATATAGATTTATAAAGTTACGTGTTGATAGGAAGTTTCAAGATATCAGTTACCGTTGAGAAGAGAAAGGAAGAAATGAGAGAGATATAAATAAAGATAAATTGTAAGATATTGGGAAAATTAGATGAAGAAAAATAAAGAAAAAATAAGAGAAATAGTCAAATGAAAAGAAAGAGAGAGAGAGAGAGAGAGAGAGAGAGAGAGAGAGAGAGAGAGAGAGAGAGAGAGAGAGAGAGAGAGAGAGAGAGAGAGGAAAATGGTACACACACACACACACACACACACGCACACACACACACACACACACACACACACACACACACACACACACTGGCTTCTTACTTCCTCGGACGGTAATTGCATGGAAATCTTATGCTTAATTGTACCTCTGCTGGGTGCACATTTTGCTACCTTGATTTACCTGTATCTGTCTCAGGAGTTGGAGATTAATTCCCTTAGGTACGTGTGCACTTAGGGAGGTGTTTTGTGCGTGTAGTGTTAAGACTTCAGGAACACAGTCTTAGTCGAGTGAGAGGGTGTGAGGGGAGTGTGAGTGGGATGTGTGAGGGGGGTGTGAGAGGGTGTGAGAGGATGTGAAGGGTGTAAGGGTGTGAAGGGATGTGATGGGTGTGAGGGGTAAAGGAGGATGTGAAGGGGTGTAAGGGGGTGTGTGGGGGATGTGAAGGGGAGTGTGTTGGGGGTGTGTGGGGAATGTGAGGGAGGGTGTGAGGGGGTGTGAAGGGAGTGTCAGTGGGATGTGAGCGGGGTACGAGGGAGAATGTGAGAGGGATGTGAGGGGATGTGAAAGGAGTGTGAGAGGGATGTGCAGTTTAATCTAAGATGTTAGGATAATAATAGCTTATATTTGTTATTGATTTAATTGGTTATTATTATTATTATTATTATTATTATTATTATTATTATTATTATTATTATTATTATTGCAGTACTATTATCATTAATACTATTCACGTTATTGTGCTTGTTATTTTATTAGTAATATTACTATTTTCACCATCAGTTACTAGAATGTCATCCAATTATTATCATTCTCATCATTACTATTACCATTAAAGCCTTTCTTTCACTTCAAACATACCAACAGACTGATCACCCACTTATCTCTATCACTCATTCACGTCTCTCACTAATCACCTGTTTAACCATCCAATGTTCATAGGTGTTGATGGACCTGAATCTCTCAAGAGTGATTATTGTCGTATATAAAAGGCTGGAACCTGATTCATGTGAAATACTTCCCTCATTGTTGACGACTAACTTAGAGTGAACAGTATTAAGGCTTAAAGTACTGTTCACAGGATCCTTGTTTTCTCGACTCATCTGCAGATTAGTGATTTTAAAGGACGATCCCAGAGATAATACATAAGTATACATATAAATACAATATACGAGTTTATATACGCTAGATTTCCTTAAGCATCGCCACCTCCTACCTTCTCTCCCCTGAACCCTGTCTTCCGCCTGAACTCCTTCCCGCAATCTGAACGCGCCATCTGCCATTCGAACACGTCCGCTCGAGCAGTAAGTTTTCTGCTCGAAGCGTTCGGATGTGAGCCTGAGGCAAATCCCCAAAACTTGCGACATGAGGTAAGGAAGAAATCCCCCAGGTGTTGGAGATCTATGGTGAGGGATTATTTAAGGGGGACTTACGAGGATTATCTTCAGATTGATGTGGGATTATATAACTCTTTAGGGGGATTATTTAACTTTGGGGGAAAATTATTAACTAGGGATTATCTAGGCCTTGGGTATTAGATAGACTATTATGGTTTTAGCGGATTATTTAGAGTTTGGGGGGATTATTTGGGATTTAGCTACAGTTTCTAGGGATTTATTTAAAACTGGTTTAGATATATGGGAGCAATTTTGGTTTATACATCATGTTTGAAGGGATTATAAGTCGTGCCTTTTTTTTTGAGTGGACAAGAAAATAAGTGATTTTATATTAAAATAAGAAAAATCACAGGATCCTAAATTATATTTTGTGGAATGAAATAACACGACACACACACACACACACACACACACACACACACACACACACACACACACACACACACACACACGACACACACACACACACAGAAACATAAATCAAACAATGAACCAAAATGGACTAAACGAAGCAGTGACGCAGAAGGTATAACGAACGATAGGCGACTCACTCGTGTCGTGCTCAGAAGCAGTGAAGCAAATATTGAAGCAGCTGGCTCTCCTTCAAACGATTATCACAACCATGAACCACCTGAAGCCAGCTGATCCGAGTCATGAATAAAAATAATAAGTAATCCAGTCGAGGTGAGCCAAGGTGTTCCAAGTGAGCTCAGGTGATCCAGGTTAGCTCATTTCGAAACTCTAAATGAACTTCTACTGTAGATGAACCAGTGTAAATCTCAGTTCAAATCCACAGAAGCCACTGTTTGGACCAAACGAGCCGACTTTAAGCTAGTTTGATCAACACCTAAATTCTAAACTTGTTTAATAAGGACACTAAGGGATATGGAGGGGGGGAAGAGAGGAAGGAGACAAGAGGAGGTGGAAGGGGAGGAGGTGGAAGGGGAGGAGGGGCAAGGGGGGGTAGGGAAAAGGAGCTGGAGGGGAAGTAGGTGAAAGGAAGAAGGAGGGGTGATGAGGGGTGAGGGGTAAGGGAGAGTTTAAGCAAGTTTGGTCATCCTAGTTTTTTATCAGGTACAGGTAAAAAGTTGGTTGGGTTCGGGAGGTTCGTCTTACTTGTCTGGTACTTGAGATTGACGAGTTTTTGAGAACCGCGGTATATTAGTTAACTACCTGGGATCTACTAGTTAAGAGGCAAGGGGTATACTAGTTAGGGACCTGTGATATGCTAGTTAGAGATAAGGGATATACTAGTTAGGGACCTGTGATATTTAGTTAGGAGACAAGGACCTGTAATATGTTAGTTAGAGGCAAGGGATATACTAGTTAGGACCCAGATATGCTAGTTAGAGACAAGAGATCTGTAATATGCTAAGTAGAGGCAAGGGATATACTAGTTAGGGACCCAGATATGCTAGTTAGAGACAAGGGACCTGTAATATGCCAGTTAGAGGCAAGGATATTTCAGTTAGGGACCTGTGATATGCTAGTTAGACAAGGACCAGGTAAATGCTAGTTAGAGGCAAGGGATATACTAGTTAGGATATGCTAGTTAGAGACAAGGGACCTGTAATATGCTAGTTAGAGTGCAAGGGATACATACTAGTTAGGGACCTGTGATATGCTAGTTAGAGACAAGAGACCTGTAATATGCTAGGTTAGACAAGGGATACTAGTTAGGGGCCTGTGATAGTTAGTTAGAGACAAGGACCTGTAATATGCTAGTTAGAGGCAAGGGATATACTAGAAGTAGGGGACCCGTGATATGCTAGTTAGAGGACCTGTAAAGTTGTGACAAGTGGACAATTAGTTAGGACCCGTGTTAGTTAGAGAGACCTGTAAGGGACAAGGACATACTAGTTAGGACCTGTATGCTAGTTAGAGACAAGGGAGAGGCTAGTTAGAGGGGGACATAGTTAGGGGACCCGTGATATGCTAGTTAGAGACAAGGACCTGTAATATGCTAGTTAGAGTAATATGCAAGGGATATACTAGTTAGGGACCTGTGATATGCTAGTTAGAGACAAGGACCTGTAATATGCTAGTTAGAGGTATGGATATACTAGTTAGGACCTGTGATATGCTAGTTAGAGACAAGAGACCTGTAACATGCTATAGGAGGCAAGGGATATACTAGTTAGGACCTGTGATATGCTAGTTAGAGACAAGGACCTGTAATATGCTAGTTAGAGGCAAGGATATACTAGTTAGGGACCAGGATATGCTAGTTAGAGACAAGGACCTGTAATATGCTAGTTAGAGGCAAGGGATATACTTGAAGTTAGGAATCTGTGATATGCTAGTTAGAGACAAGGACCTGTAATATGCTAGTTAGAGGCAAGGGATATACTAGTTAGGGACCTGTGATATGCTAGTTAGAGACAAGAGACCTGTAATATGCTAGTTAGAGGCAAGGGATATAACAGTTAGGGACCTGTGATATGCTGTTAGGAGACAAGAGACCTGTAATATGCTGTACAGTTAGAGGCAAGGGATATACTAGTTAGGACCCTGTGATTGCTAGTTATAGCCAATGGACCTGCATACTAGTTAGGGACCTGTGATATTAGTTAGAGAGATAAAGGGATATACTAGTTAGGACCTGTGATATGCTAGTTAGAGATACAAGGATATACTAGTTAGGGACCTGTGATATGTTAATAGAGACAAGGACATGTACAGTTAGGGACCTGTGATATGCTAGTTAGAGACAAGAGACCTGTAATATGCTAGTTAGAGGCAAGGGATATACTGACTAGTTAGACCCAGGATATGCTAGTTAGAGACAAGAGACCTGTAATATGCTAGTTAGAGGATATACTAGTTAGGGACCTGTGATATTAGTTAGAGACAAGGGCTATACTAGTTAGGGACCTGTAATATGCTAGTCAAGAGGCAAGGGATATACCAGTTAGGGACCTGTGATATGCTAGTTAGAGATAAGGATATACTAGTTAGGGACCTGTGATATGCTAGTTAGAGACAAGGATATACCAGTTAGGGACCCTGTGATGTGCTAGTTAGAGATAAGGGATATACCAGTTAGGACCTGTGATATGTTAGCTAGTGTGGCCAGGGTTAGTCAAGTTGCCTGGCCAAAATTAACTGCAGAGGCAGTGAATATTATAACTTACGCGAAGATGTTGATTGAGTGTAGGGCAAAGAAGAGAGAGAGAGAGAGAGAGAGAGAGAGAGAGAGAGAGAAAGAGAGAGAGAGAGAGAGAGAGAGAGAGAGAGAGAGAGAGAGAGAGAGAGAGAGAGAGAGAGAGATTACGTTTCGCTCACATTTATATTCAATTAATGGTACTTCATCACCCTGAAAAAAGCTCACACGAAACTAACTCTATATACAAAGTAACATGAACTCTTACAAGATATATATATAAATAAATTTTTCTGAGACATTCTGTTATATATTAGTAAAAAATATTCGACACCGTAATATACATCTGGAAATCATTCTCAATAATTCATCATCCGAGCCTCGTATACCGCGGAGTAATTGCTTGAGTGATAACCAAACTGTAGCGATTACCCGCGTCGCAAATCCGAATTCCCATCTCCTAATAAAATTTTACGGATTTGCTGAAGAATCCCCTGGGGTGGGAACCATCACACCTGCCGCTGCCGTTGCCGATCACTCGCGGAAAAAAAAAAATGAGAGTGAAATCATTTCCACCGCGACCTTAATCACTTCCATAAATATCTGAATAATTAGGGAGGAAAATTTCGTCTCCGATTGTATAAAGTTGTCCCGCGGGAGTGTGGGGAAGGGGGTGGGGAGGGGGTGGGGAGGAGGTAAGAGATGAGCGAGGAGAGGTGAGGGGAGAGAAGGAAGAGTAAGCGAAAGGTGAAGGCGGGAGTAAGGGGACGGGGAGAGGTGAAATAACAAAATAAAATAAACAATTATTTTCATTACGTGTGAGAGAATATATCTAAGTTTGTTGTGGAATTGACGGTGAGACTAACAAGATGATAAGGATAGTCAGAGGATAGAGGGAGAGACGTGCAGGACGGAGGCTGGAAGTGAGGGTCGGGTCTTGATAGGGCGTAGAGCCTTAGATTGGATTTCGTCATGGCGCGCCGAAGGAGTTTGGACAACACCTCCCAGAATGGAAGATCTGTATTTCAGCTGAGGGACGGACATGGATGTTCGTAAAAGGTAAACATTTTCAGAGATAGGAAAACAGGAACGAATTCAGCTGAGAGAAAGTCTAGTTTGGGTAGAAATATTCTTAGTTTGGAGACGTATTAACTGCAAGATAGATCGTGTGTTGTGGTTGTTTCAGAATAATGATCGGGAGCTGTTCTGTGTGGCTGTTGTGGTAGGGAAGATGTGGTAAGCTGTTGTGGTAGGGAAGATGTGGTAGGCTGTTGTGGTAGGGAAGATGTGGTAGATATTTCACTCCATAAGATTAGTGTTTCTTCCTGAGTAATAGAAAGAAAGAAAGAAAATATAAATAAGGAAACAGGTGTATGAACATGTGAGATTCTGAAGAGGTGTTGGTCTTGAGTTGTTATCTGTAAACTCGGGAATGACAAAACACAAAACAGCGAACGTGTGAAGGAGGCAGCGAGACACAGACAGCCTGAGTCAACACGATCAATGTTTACACCATCAGTAGTACATGTGACTTAAGCATCAGTGTTGAGATCCTGAGTAGTGAATGGAGTTACGGGTCCTGAGGTAGTGACGGAGTTAGTGACAGAACAGCGACGAACCAGACAGAGATAATTGGGTGTGTTACTCTCTTTACAAGATCTCAAGTGAACCTTCAGTAACAAGTATTATATAGTGATAACATCCCAGGTTATAACACACGCAGGGAATAAAGGCACACTACCATTACTACCTGGTGTAACGCGTCTGTCAAGTAGTCACACCGTCCATACCAGCGAGGCGAGTGAAATACGGTGAAACAGACAAGAGATCACCCCCAGGTGGTTTAAGCTCCCCACTTCTCCCTCCCCGACATCACATTCACCCTTAAACTTTTCTCGGGGAAATCCTACTAGTTGGCTTACCCAAGTTTTATAACCCTTTCAGTAGTCTGTTTCTTTATCCTACTCCACGCCGGGACTTATCTATAAGAAGATGAAGAAGAAAAGGACAAGATTTAAACCAACGCTTTCTGCACACACACACACACACACACACACACACACACACACACACACACTCTCTCTCTCTCTCTCTTCCCGCCAAGGAGAAAATTTAGAATTTTCAGAGTTAGGGACGATAGTTTCCAACACCGTTTTCTTTCACTGGCAGCGCGATGACAGCCACACAGGAAGTGATTAAGAACGAGATTGACCCCGTAATGAGGTTAACGTTGACGAGGGAATCTTAAGGCTACAGCAGAAGGCGAGGCGAGAGGAGTCTATGATCAGGGCAACAAGAAAGGGAAGAGGTGTTTTTTTGTGTGTTTTCTACTAAGGTGTGTTGGTGCTCATACCGTTTACAGGATCATGTTAGCGTCGGACTTCAACTTAATCTAGCTAGCGGGATAATGCATTTTTATTTTCCTATAATAATATGGGTTTTTTTTTTATCCCTTCTTCGTAAGCATATCTCTATCCAAAGCTACACGTTATTTATCTATTTCAAGCTTACATGCAATAATAATAATAATAATAATAATAATAATAATAATAATAATAATAATAATAATAATAATGATGATGATGATGATGATGATGATGATGATGATGATCAACATCGTCTCCTCGCCGTCACATTCACACAACATCAATTGTTCAAGTCTGGCCGACAATATTAACAGAATAATTTAGCCACTCTGACAAACCACGATAAAAAACGAGAAGTGTTATTGATAATGAGTGTCAAAATAAGCTTTACTGGCAAGTCATTATGTAGTTGGTTGTTACAAGCAGGAGAGTTATCCCCCCCTTCCCTCCCCACCTCTCCTCTCCCGTCCCCCACCCCTCTTCTCGTCTCCCCAACCCCTCCTCTCCTCCCCCCACCCCTCCCAAGTGATTTAATCTACAGGTAATATCTAGGGTTATATTTCAAGGTTGTGTTTTGGGTTGTATTTGAATATTATGAATTTAAAGACTAACTGCGGATATTTCCAGGTAATATCTCGGGGTTATATTTGGACACCTTAGAACAAATGTCATCATTTAAGAGCGTATCACGATATTTTTGGAACACATGAAGATATTGTAGGAGTTATTAAATAATTTGAGGAATCTTGGTTAGGTTAGGTTAGAGTTAGGTTAGGTTAGGTTAGGTTAGGTTAGGTTAGAGTTAGGGTGTTTGATCTTCAATGATTCCCTCTAATAATTTACGCAGCGGAATTAATATCATAAGTAGTCGTAATTCTCATACTTACCCTGAGGTCAAAAGGTCATTCAGGGGAGGGCAGTATCGTGGTAGTTGAAGGGAGACGGAACTGCTTCACGGAGCACGGAATGAAAATGGTCAAAGTCTTAAGTGGTGTTGCGGGGAGGGAGGGGGGGACCACTGACCGCAGCGCCATCTGACGACCGGCTAATACTCCGTCCCAGATTCCGTTTTCTGTAGTCCTCAATCATAACACGAGCGAGAGACCACCCTCCCCCTACGGCTTAAGTCTAAGCTGTTGTTAAATAGCTTCCTGCTAGTTGACTCTATGATAAGGTAAATAGCTTCCAATCCTTATATAATGACTAAATGATTCCCGCCTAATCATTTCTTATGGACTTAATAACTCATATAGCTTTCACGGATAACTTAACAACCTCCAACTAATATCTTATGGCTAAGTAACTCATAAATCCTTCCTTCATGACTTAATTATTATCCAACTTATTTTATGGCTCAATCCCCAAATCCTTGAGACATTATAAATATCAACCTCATAACTTAGGATTAAATAATCCCAGATTATGTGGATATACAGTATAATCAACATTAACTCTTCATCCTTACTATGGTTTAATAACCCCACGCCTCCTTAAATATGGCTAGATAACTCCTCTGCCTCGTTAATATGGCTGTTTTAAGTAGACATCTTCTCTGCACTGCCATAGAAATAAGCCAATACCTTCCTCATCGCTATGGCTAATGGCTCCCCTTACCTAATTATAATGGGCAGATGTCTCTTTTTCATACCTTGGCTTTCATGTCAGCCATAAGAATCAACCATAAATCGTATGAAGTGTCAGCCAGTCAACCATATAAAGTAATACTTTGCTCCTAGTGTCAGCCAGTCAGCCATACAAAATAATACTCCGCTCCTCGTGTCAGCCAGTCAACCATACAAAATAATACTCCGCTCCTAGTGTCAGCCAGTCAACCATAAGCCATAAAAGACAGCGGATCGAACTAAACCCTTCAAAAATAATAATAAACTTGAAGAAGAAGAAGAAGAAAACAAGCGGCTCCGTTGATACGTGCTCAGTGAGGCGCCGAGTTGCTGCTGTTAATTGAATCAAGTTGTAATTTCTTGGTCATACGGGTTCTTAGGCTAACTCTACCAGCTGTGTATCATCTTACAGGCTGGCGAGGAGGAGTGAGGAGAGGTGGGGAAGTGAGGAGAGATGGGGAAGGGAGGTAGGGAGTGGAGAGGTGGGGAGGGGGGAAGAGAGTGATGGTGGTAGGAGTGGAGAGGGAGGGAGAGATGGTGATAATGGAGTGGATGGTAGAGAGGGAGGGAGGGAGAGTGGTGGAAGAGAAGGGAAGGGGAAAGGAAAGGGAGTGATGATGGGGGTGGAGAAGGAAGAGTGGTGATGGGAGGGATGGAGGGTAGAGAAGGATGGGGGAATGGTGGTGAGAAGAAGGTAATGGGAGGGATGGGGGTAGGAAGGGACGGAGGATAAGGGAAGTGGTGGCGGTGGTGGTTGTAGTGAAAGGAAGGAAGAAAGGAGCAATGGGCATCAACATCCAGGTTAACATCAACCTAGCTATCAACATTAACATCAACATAAACTCAAAGAACAAAACATCAAACATCCACTTAGCCCTTAACAACCCCACAATAATATAAACATTTACATCAACATTATAAGAACTTAAAAGTCAAGTCAAACATTTTATATATCCATTCGTTACCCACAACACCTATACAATGACCCACTTATGGCGTCCTATAACGAATCATTTCAGAACATTGGGACAAGTCTTAATATGAGTGTCTTGTGGGTTAACTAGTAAATACGTCACGTGTCTTATGGGTTAAACAAAACAGACTTAGGTTATTGAGTCTTTCATAGAGAAGCTCCCCTAACTGAGGCTGTATCGCCCGCCATACTACTAATGAATGCTGAAAAAACTGTACGGTCATGAATATGGCGTCCTAAAAGCTGCAGGAAATTGTCGACTGAGAGGATGATGATCATAGGTTTCAAAGATATGTTGTAAAAAAAAAGCCAACCTGGTTTACTTATACTGAACAAACAAAAGGCTGAGGGGGGGGCGGTTGTTCATGTGTTTTCCTCTTTCGTTTTTTATTTAAACTATTATTTAAGATTTTTTCACTCTTCTTATTGTTTATGGAATGCGGCGGTCGAGTGGATACAACGCTCGCCTCCATTGACATGGGTCGGTGGTTCGATCACCGGACACTCCCAGTTCACCCAGCTGTGAATGGGTACCAAATTTTACAACTTGGGGAAGTGAAGGCGGTCGAGTGCAGTACCGGGCAAGCTGGTTCCTTGTACCGAAGGCTTAGTATACAGTGTGCTGTATCCACACTGTCCTCAATAGGTAGTCATGCCAATGGGACCCACTTACACTTCTTTTTCCTTTATAAAACCAATAAATGCACTAGATGGCACTGAGCGTTACAGAGTATAAAATTAGTTCTACGTAAAAGAGAATATCCTAAGGGTGTCTACTTTCAAAACCTTTCAGTCGAGAACTTAGATTAATCACATTTTACGAATATTAATGGAATCGTTTTAATAATTCTTTGGCATTGTGTAAAACTTGAATGTTAGTGAGTTATTCTGTAATATGATTCTTGTGTCTCAATGAAGAATAATGATGAATATTTTGACCTGTAAGAAGACCAATGTTGACCCATTACTATTGTTATTTATGTGAAATACGAAAGTTAATTAATACGGTAATGACGCTATCATTATTTTTGTGCCTCAGTAGGATAAGAACGTTAAGTATGATCATGACCGTGTGTCTGTGTGTCTTTTTTAGGACATTAATACTTCCCCCTTCCTACCCGGTAATTGTCAATTAGAGCGGCGGCACTTAAGAGAAGCGACAATACATTATCTGACGAGTGAGTAAAGTTTTAATTATCTTAAAGGAAAATAAATTTATCTCACATACTCAGTCAAATTTAAGAGAAAAACGGTAACCTAAGGTAGACGATACATTATGGACAATTAGTTTTCATAAATAATTACCAAAACTTTATTTATTCTCGGAAGGAATATTTCAACACACACAAACACAATACATACACACCCCTCCCCCTAACACACACCCCTCCCCCTAGCACACACCCCTCCCCCGAGCACACACCCCTCCCCCAACACACCCTCCCCCCACACCCCCCTCCCCAACACACCTCCCCTAACACACCCCTCCCCACACCCCTCCCCACACCCTCCCCTAACACCCCTCCCCTCACCCCCCCGAGCACATACCCCTCCCTAACACACACTTCCCTATGACACACACCCTCCCTAATACACACCCCTCCCCTACACATCCCTCCCCAACACACACTCTTCCCCTATGACACACACCCCTCCCTAACACATCCCTCCCCCCTAACACACTCTTCCCCCATGACACACACCCTTCCCCCTATGACACAACCTCCCCCAACACACTCTTCCCATGACACACACACCTCCCTCCCAACCCCTCCCCCTAGCACACACTCTTCCCCTATGACACACACCTCCCCCTAACATCCCTCCCCTACACACACTCTTCCATGACACACACACTCCTCTAACACACACCCTCCCCTAGCACACACTCTTCCCCTATGACACACACCCTCCCCTAACACACACACCTCCCCTAATACACACTCCCCCTAACACACATCCCTCCCCTAACATACACCCCTTCCCCTAACACACACCTCCCCTAACACCCCCCTAACACCCTCCCCCAAAATATCTCGTTCCTAATACGTTACGACCACCCCCTCACTCAACTCCAATTTCCCCTAAACATCCTGTCTCCCAATTGGCTGTACTGGGGCCGTAAAGGAAAGGGGTGGTGGGAGGAAAGAGGTAGTGGAAGGAAAGGGGTGGTGGAAGGAAGGGGTTTCGGAGGGGAAGGGGGTGTGGGGGGAGAGGGTGTGGGAGGGAGAGGGTAGAGGCGGAGGAGGGCGAATGTGGAGGAATTGGAGAGGGGGAGGAAGGAGGTGGAGAAAGAGGAGATATTGAAGGGAATAGTAGAGGAGTGTGAGGGGAGGATGGAAAAGAAGGGAAATGGGTGTGTGAAAAGGGGTGTAGGAGTGTGAGGGTGGAGGACAAGGGAGACAGGGTGGAGGTAAGAGAGGGAGGAGTCCTAGCATGGGAGGAAGAGTGGGGGAGGTAGGAAGAGGGAGGGGGAGGGAGGAAGATAGAAGAGGGGGGGCACCATTGCCACCTCACAATTAAGACCTTCGACCAATAACATGTCATGTACAATAACACGTTGAATGATAAAAAAAAAGGGAAACTTCCGCCGTTGCAAGTTACCGGAGGTGTTGAGACTCCCGGGAGACCTCGATGTGGCTGCTTTATGAAATTGTTTTGTTCCAGAGACGGTGTTGAGGCGTCATATATGATAACAGAAGGAGCGAGCAGAGGCCAAAAAAGAACAAAAAAAAAAACTCTATATATTCTTTCTCGAACTTTAAACTCTCGAAAAATAATATATCCTGCTGGAGGAGATATTCTAGTGGGAAATTATCGCACTAATGGAAGACAAGGAACGAGATAAAATTCACAAAACGAGTGTAAATTACTCCTCGAGGCGGGAATGAAGATGCACGTTCTCTGTCTCTCGCATCGATATTATTGGAAAACGTATCTCTCTCTCTCTCTCTCACGCTCTCTCTCTCTCTCTCTCACGCTCTCTCTCTCTCTCCCACGCTCTCTGTCTCTCTCTCCTTTCTCGTTTTCTTTTCCAGGAAGGACATTTATCAATTCTTACAAGTAGTTAATGGCTGAATAATGTAGCTGATGATAATGGGTTCTAATGAGGACTCGTGTTGGTAAGACTGTGGGCTGTCGTGTTTGGTGTAGCTGGGAGGAGTTATTGGTGTGTCGAGTGTTGTTCGTTTGTCGTTGTGAGGGTGTGTGTGTGTGTGTGTGTGTGTGTGTGTGTGTGTGTGTGTGTGTGTGTGTGTGTGTGTGTGTGTGTGTGTGTAAGAGAGTCAGTGTGTCAGTGGGAGACAGAGAGAAACAAAAACAAAATACCTGCATTATCCGTCGAAAGCTAAACCAGATTTAATGCGAAAAACCGATGAATCACACAGTATCCTAAAACACACACACACACACACAGACAGACACACACACACACAGTAGGAGGAGAGGGGAAGGGGGAATATTTCTTATCAAAACAACACTATTCCTCAAATGACCAAACGACTGAGAAATACCCAAAAAGAATTGCGATGGATTGTGGTAATTACATCATGACAAAAATAATAATCACATTGGTATCAGAAGGAACGGTAACTGTAAAACCAAATTCGTTAATATACTTTATAAAATGGTATATATTCAGGGGGGGATATGTCGAAGGTGAATCAAATATGTTCCTCTCCCAGGTGGATATGGCCAGGTAGTTCTAATAAAGGTAATTAGTCCAGATTATGTGTTGGCTGGCAGGTGTTAAGATGGTAAATAGGGTGTGAGCCATTGGTGGGAGATTTGGAAAGAGTGGGAGGAGGGTGGAGGTGATGGAGGGTGGTGTAGGGTTGAGGGTGGAGGGTTGAGGGTGGAAGAGGGTGATGGAAGGTAGAGGGTGGATGATAGCGGAGGATGGGTGACAGCAACGGAAGAGAAGATGATGTGAAGACAGAATCCACTCACACCCTTTCTCTCTACTCCAACAACAGACAGAGATATAGACAGAGGGACAGACATCCATACTAAAAAGTTATCATCTCAGGATAGTTGTATCGCCATCCTTGTCGGTTAATCCTCACTACTCTCACTGCCTCGAAAATTTTTAAATATATAGACGGACACTTTTACTATTTACAACCCCCCCCATCCCTCGACCCCCACCCCCCCAAAAAAAAATAAATCCAGGAGTATTTGTATTTACACTTTGCAAGACCAAACTTTACATAACTCTTTGATCAAAAGTTACGAATTTTTCTCTACCTTCCTCCATCAAAAAAAATAAATAAATAATAAATTAGTTAGATGTCATAAAGGATAAACTGGGAAAAAAAGTTTAAATAAGTCACAATTTAATGTAATTCCCCCCCACCAAAAAAAAAAAAATTCCACCTTCAGTTCAATTTACATTTTTATACATTTAGTGTCATCAAAATAGAGGATCCAGATTTTAAAATATATATTAAAACACGGATACAGTGTTGGATAACCCTGTATGGTATTTTAAGTCTGTATTTCAACACTTAAAATTTTCATTAAACCTCTACGACAACTGTATCATTTTTCTCAAAGTTTCTCTCAAGTTTTATATCCACAGGTCACAGAATATCACGAGTCACTAAACTGAACTGAAATAACGTGGGCAATATCCTTAGTGACGCTGATGTTCCATGATTCAATTGCCTTGACAATAGATGTTATTGGTATGTAAGTGTATCTAGCCATCATTCCTTTCATATCTATCTATCTATCTATCTGTTTGTCTATCTATCTATCTATCTATCTATCTATCTATCTATCCATGACGATAAGAAACCAACTTATATCATCTAAATCCATTATTATACAATATATGACAACAAGTATTACAATTCTACATATACAATACTACGACTAACAACAACAACAACAACAACAACAACACCAACAATAATAATAATAATAATACGACAGGTAAACAAATATTATCTCTAAACCAGGACAGGTAACTAACTACCCTAAGGTTAATGAGTCCTGGTAACTACGTATCGAAATTCAGAATCTTGAAAATTTACCACATGGTGTTTTTAGCATTTGTATTTTATTTGTATCTTAGAGGATTAATAGTAAGATTATTATTGTGTAGCGTAAGTTTGTCACCTTGAGATCACCACATGGGGACCACTATAGCTTCTACCTGTCTGCATTATTTAGAATAGTTTTGATTGAGTTTTCTATATATCAATTACCTGCTTAAAATACCTTAAAATTTTAATATACGTAAAATAAGTAAAAAATGTGTGTAAAATACGGGTAAATACATGAAAACAAGTGTAAAAATATGTAAAACGTGAAAAATAAGTTAAATGTAAAATACGTGAAAATATAATTGTCTCTTAACGATGGATCACAAACCAAAGAACAAAATATATATAAATTCAGAACCTCAGAAAATTCAATGAACACTTCCGAAATTGGATTCCTTTTTTTTTATATATACTTATAACAAGTGACGAAGATCCTTGAAGCATCTCAGCCCAAGTATTACATAATTAATAGCACTGAAAACCTTAAGAGAGGCTATAATGTTAATAACTTTCTTTAATCTTTTATTTAACCAGGAAGTGAAATATTTATAGGTTTTCACACAATATCTAAGTTTTTTATTAATAATTTTGAGAAAGTTTTTAAATAATAAAATTTTTCCACATTCTATTCATTATATTATTTTTTTTTACGAAGGATATTTAACTTTTTTATCATCATGAGAAAACTCTTTTGGTCAGGTAGGCTCTCAGGTCGCCTCGACATTAAATTCATAGGAACTTTAAATACCTGATAGAGTATTGTGTGCAGGTGTGAGGTGGTGCGTGTGTGTGTGTGTGTGTGTGTGTGTGTGTGTGTGTGTGTCCCACCGCCAGCCTTGTCCACTCACTCAGCACACACTCCCTCACCATACACTCCCTCACCACACACACTCCCTCACCACACACACTCCCTCACCACACACTCCCTCACCACACACACCCTCACCACACACACTCCCTCACCACACACACCCTCACCACACACTACTCACCACACACACTCCCTCCTCACACAACCTTCACCACACACTCCCTCACCACACACCCTCACCACACACTCCCTCACCACACACTCCCTCACCACACTCACAACTGATTGATAGAAGCGAGTTTAAAGTTTAGCGAGTGATAGTGTGGCGAGTGAGAGTTTGGCGAGCGTGGCGAGCGTGGCCAGGGTAAGAGTGGTGGCCGCATCAGGTTGTACGCCACGTCTTCTCCCTCACTCTCCTTCCCACAATTAAGTTCTTGAGGTAGACCCCGGGGGCCCTCCTGGTCGACCCTGGTGGAAGTAGCGGACATCCTCACACCCGTCTGGCTGTCTCTCTTGGCGGCCAACAGTTATAGTAGAGGTTTAACACTACAATGGGCGTGGTTTAACATTGCAATAGGCGTGGTTTAAAATTGCAATAGGCGTGGATTAGAAATGCAATAGGCGTGGTTTAACATTGCAATAGGCGTGGATTAGAAATGCAATAGGCGTGGTTTAACATTGCAATAAGCGTGGTTTAACATTGCAATAGGCGTAGGGCGTGGTTTAACATTGCAATAGGCGTGGTTTAAAATTGCAATAGGCGTGGTTTAAAAGGCGTGGATTAGAAATGCAATAGGCGTGGTTTAACATTGCAATAGGCGTGGATTAGAAATGCAATAGGCGTGGTTTAACATTGCAATAAGCGTGGTTTAACATTGCAATAGGCGTAGTTTAACACTGCAATAAGCGTGGTTTAACATTGCAATAGGCGTGGTTTAACATTGCAATAGACGTGGTTTAACACTGCAATAGGCGCGGTTTATAAATGCAATAGGCGTGGTTTAAAATTGCAACAAAAGGAGTTTAACATTGCAACGGGCGTGGGTTAAAATTACAATATAAGAGGTTAAAATTTAGAACATAATAGGTTTAAAATTGCAAAAAAAATTGGGTTAAAACTTGCTATAGAAGCCATTTAAACCCGAAAAAAATAAATAATCTAAAACCTACAAAACTTGATAATAATTACTACAGAATCTAAAAAAAAAAATTATAAACATAGTGCACTCATACATGTCATTAATCGAGCTCTACAAAATACATATCCATACACATACGTAATCATTCATACTTCATTCAACATAATACACTATAGCGGGAAACACAGTGAGATTTACAACATTGTGGTGTAGCTAACAGACGGCCTGTGTTGCGTTAATACCACGAACGAGACCGCTAGGCAATATTTTTTTCTTTTTTTTTAGACACAAGTTTGGTTAGGTTAAGTTGGGAAAGGTTAGGATAGGTCAGGTTAGGTTAGGTTTGATTAAATTGGGGGATAAGCTTAGGTTAGTTAAGAAGGGGTTGAATTGATTCTTGTCTTAACAGTAAATAAGTCAACGTCTTAACTACCTTAGAGGCAGTAAACATGAAAAGAAAGCAGAGTTACCATGTCCAAGAGAAAGCAGATTTACCATGTCGAAGAGAAAGCAGAGTTACTATGTCTAAGAGAAAGCAGAGTTACTGTGGTAATAGAAAGCAGAGTTACTATGTTGAAGAGAAAGCAGAGTTACTGTGATGAGAGAAAGCAGACCTAATGTAGCGGGTTACCGTTATGAGACAAAGCTGAGTTACTATGACGAGACAAAGCCGAGTTACCGTGACGAGACAAAGCCGAGTTACTATGACGAGACAAAGCCGAGTTACTGTGACGAGAGAAAGTAAAAAGAAAGCAAGACAAACACACCCTGGTTTCCTTCCCATGGCCGGGGTTGGCTGGACTCTATCGGGAAAATTGTCAATACTTTATATTTATTTACTGCTGGTTGTGTGTGTATACGTCATCATGGGGAAAGCAATGCCGTAAGTCCTTGCATCGTCGCCTCATTGATTATCCTTCCGGTATTTAAAACACTGCAGAAAATTCCTACTTACGGGAATATAAATAATGGTTACTGTAATATGTTATTTTTTTGGGGGGAGGGGGGGAGAGGGAGGGAAGGAGGGAGGGAAGGAGGGAGGGAAGGAGGGAATGAGAGAGGGAAGGAGGGAATGAGAGAGGGAAGGAGGGAGGGAAGGAGGGAGGGACATAAAAGGTGATGAAAAGCAGCGTTATTAGATACAAACCAATTTTATATATATAACCCGGAAATAACTGCCAGATATTGCCAACTGTTCAGAGAATTTTGTCCGCAGCTGTACAAAGGTTTCATAACAACCACTCCTCAAGTGCCTAAACGCTATCCAAGATCAATGTAAACGTTTCTTGACGCCACACTGTCGAGTACATTAGTAAAATAAAGCCACATATTTACTTAACTCGCATCGATTACACTTACCTTTCCTCTTTCAGTTAATCGTTCGTATATTACCAGGTTAGGATTATATTATTAAACCACACTCACTCTGTCTCCATGGGTTAATTTCAAATCGAACACGTGATGCATCCCCGAACTCTCTCTTCCCCATCCAGAAGTAAACAAATATCACCTTGATCAAACAATGAATCAGTAAACAAATAAGAAAAATCACGATCAGATTCTAAGCAAAAACCATACCATAATCAAGAAATTAATAAGAAACAAGAAAATACCAAACAATGAATAAGTAAACAAAATACCTTCATCAAACAGCAAGTAAACAAAAATACCCGAAGTAAACAATTCAAGCATCAAACAAAAGACCTTGTTCAAAATACGAGACGAAAACAATAAATAAACAACCTCGATTAAACAATCATAATACTAATCTTAATTAACTTTCCTTCTTCCATCAGATGAATCAGTGACAGAGGCAGGTGTTGGGTGGGTCGGGCAGGTATTGGGTGGGTCGGGCAGGTGTTTGGGTGGGTCGGGCAGGTGTTGGGTGGGTCGGGCAGGTAGCAGGTGCAGGTGTTGGGTGGGTCAGGCAGGTATTGGGTGGGTCAGGCAGGTGTTAGGTGGGTCGAGCAGGTATTGGGTGGGTCGGGCAGGTGGGTGGGGCAGGTATTGGGTGGGTCGGGCAGGTCGGGCAGGTGCTAGGTGGGTCAGTCATGTCCTCAGGTAGGTGATAGGTCGATATATCTTGAGTGCCGTTCCCTCTATGTTGAAATAAATCAGAGGTAATGCAGTTAACGCACCAGAGAACACCGGCTACAATATGTCGATGATGATGGTGGTGGTAGTGGTGGTGGTGGTGGTGGTGGTGGTGGTGGTGATGGTGGTGGTGGTATAGTTGGTGAGTACACACAGTAAGAGAGTTGTAGTGTATGTGTAGAGATGTGTGGTTTGGTTAGGTTAAGTTCTAGTTTGTTAGGTTAGATTAGGTAAGGTTAAGGTCTAGTTTGTTAGGTTAAGGTCTAGTTTGTTAGCTTAGGTTAGGTTAAGGTCTAGTTTGTTAGATTAGGTTAGGTTAAGGTCTAGTTTGTTAGATTAGGTTAGGTTAAGGTCTAGTTTGTTAGATTAGGTTAGGTTAAGGTCTAGTTTGTTAGCTTAGGTTAGGTTAAGGTCTAGTTTGTTAGATTAGGTTAGGCTAGGTTAGGCTGGGTTAGGTTAGATTCGGTTTGAGGTCTGGTTAGTTACGTCAAGTTCAGTTGGTTTATATCATCAATTGTTTGGGGTAAAAAGATAAAATAAAATAAAAGTATATATACAAAAGACCTAACCACTTCCAGCATATTTCACTGATAATAATAATAAAAAACACATGAAGCATCGGTAAGATAATATTCCATCAAATAATTATGCCAGGTAGTCGTCGGTAATGCTTAAGAAATAGTATACACGGTCACACCTAACCTTCTGTCTAACCTTCTGTCTAACCTTCTGTCTAAAACATAAAATAATGACATCCATCCGTCAGTCACATGTTTATTGGCACATTGAAAATTGATCTCGTTCACTCTATCATTCAACACCACCTCCAGCCACACTAATACAGATCTCTGGATACTCTTGCAATGATATCTCTGATGACGTGAAAATTATCCCCTTAGTTTATTTCACCTGAAGATTAATCATTAAGGCTAACCTAACCTAACCTAACCTTATCGAACCTAACCTAACCTAACCTTATCGAACCTAACCTAACCTAACCTAACCTTATCGAACCGAACCTAACCTAACCTAACCTAACCTTATCGAACCTAACCTAACCTAACCTCGAACCTAACCTAACCTAACCTAACCTTATCGAACCTAATCTAACTGCCCCAGATGGTATAAGGGGTGTTTAATCTTCAGGTGATCCAATATCTCTTGTATAATTAACATACACCACGAAAAAATAGTATCACTTGCACTATTACCTCACCACCTTACCTCACAATGACTCACAAAACGTACGTGAGTTGAAATAATCGAGCGAGCAAATATTTGAGGTGTTGGCACATATTATACTAATTATATCTAATTACTGTGTGACATTAATAATTGATACATTGTTACATGAGAGGAAGGTGTGAACCAACATATAATTGGGGTGTGGCACATATTGGACTGGTGGGTAACGACTTACCTAACTCCAGTATGACACACGCTCTTTATGTGCCTTTACTGTAGGTGACACAAGAGCCTCATATGGAACGCCTGGCACCCTACGTGGTTACTTCACTCAACGCCAATACAAATCACCAATAACACTCCTCTTGACGAATATAAGTAAACGCAACTCTCCTTAATGATTTAACACACAAAAAAAATCCCGCTTCAGCGTCTAATAATTCACTGAAATTACATCTGACAACACCTGTACAGTAGTGTCCTTCACGCTGATCCAAGACAACCCCACGGTGAGCTGCCTTTACATCTTTCCTGACTAAAAGTAGTGTGTTAGTAACGTTGGATTACCTGCAGATTAACCTTGACCTTATTTTACCGTAATATTAACTACCCTATTGCTAACCTAACTATACTTAACCCCCCCTAGGCAACGTTCGGGTCTTTTAATCATCAGGTGAAATAAGGTGGGATAGGTGATCTTCAGGTGATCCGTGGGTGTTCTCCTAGCGACATACACCACAGACTGATATAGATTTGATCTTGTGACGCCACCTCCATCGACCATATACACTTCACAAGCTGACACCTATTCTCACCACCTCCCAACTTACCATAAAATCAACATACTCCTTTTTGAGATACGTTGTTGCTTACAGTCACGGCTACACACACACACACACACACACACACACACACACACACACACACACACACACACACACACACACACACACACACACTTACCTAGTTCGCCTCATGGTTGTTGTAGGTCACATGGCATCATGTGATTGAAATGGACACTAAAGCGGCCATGACAACTTTCAGGTGTAGCAGCGCACTCCCTTGTTAATTCAAAGGAGGCAGTCCACTCTCCTGCCCTCTCAGGTGTAGCTACCCACTCAGATGTAGCAGTATACTCCCCATGCCCACTCAGGTACAATTGCCCACTCTCCTGCCCATTCAGGTGCAGCAAACCATTATCCTACCCTCTCAAGTATAGTAGTATACTCTCCTGCCCACTCAAGTACAGTAGCCCTCTCTCCTGTCCACTCAGGTGTAGCAGCCACTCTCCTACCCTCTCAGGTGAGACCAGAGAGCCACACTCACCTTAACACTCACCCAACACAGCCTCATGACCTCAGGTTTACGACTCTAAGATCAGTACCATAAAACAGGGCCACTGAGGAGGGTGTTAGGAGGCGGGCGGAGCTTCGCCTGGCTTGGCGTCCATAATGGGTCCTTGCGGGAACGCCAAACTCGGCTCTTAAGTGCTCGTGTTGGCAGTGGCTTAGGTAGAGTCATGAGAGCGTGCAATGTTAATACCTTGCGTTGGCCTTTGTTTTTTTAATTGGATTTGTGAATTATTGATCTGATTACAGTGTTGGATCCGTGTAAAAAGTGTAAAGAAGAGTAATAATCAAGGTAATAATCAAGGAGAGAGAGAGGAACGACTACAAAATCACAAATACAGTACATCAATAACAGCCATTACCTACAACAACAAGTATTACAGAGAGGGAGGAAAGAAAACATAGATTTTACACCACAACATCCGCAACGATAGTAGTGAAGCATAACCACAACAATAACAATGACACAAATAACCACAGCGTTAGAAATTATAACATTAGCAACACAGAATGAAAACACAGCACCAACAACGACAGTAAAAAACCAAGGGAACAGCACAAGTACCACAGCAGTAGTAACAGCCAACCGAACAGCACACCAACCACAGCTGTAGTAACACCAAGCGAACAACACAGTGCAGCTGCTAGTTGGTTAAAAAAAAAAAATCATGGTATGAGTGAAAGCACAGCATGCCAGCCACAGGAACAGCCATACGGACAGCAATAACCGCAATCCCGACGGCAACAATCGCGATTAAGCCAGCGACAAAGAGGACGATTAATTGACGCCAACAGATGGGACGAGAATTATTTTGTAGCGGACATATTGATCCTCTCCCTACCTCCTCCTCCTCCTTCCTGGTAGAGAGACAAATATAATGCTCTCTCTCTCTCTCTCTCTCTCTCTCTCTCTCTCTCTTTCTCTCTCTCTCTCTCTCTGTCCTTCTCTATTTCTCCCTTTTTCTCTTCCATTCTCTTCACTTTCTGTTTCTTTCCTTCTATATTTCTCCCTCTCTCTTTTCCCACCTCTCCCTCTTTCCTTTTATATTTCTCCCTCTCTCTCTCTCTCTTTTTACTTCACTCCTCTCTCATCTCCCAGATTTATTACGTGTATACTCTGTGCCTCCATTTGGTAACGATTTATTATTACCACTTTTCAATTCTTCTTCTTTAGTATTTAGTTATTTACTCTTCCCTATTCATAGATTTATTTTGACGTTTTTACTAATTTTGTTTATCCGATGATAGAGCGTTACTTTTTCTCTTCCCAACGTTGTTATTTATTCGTTACTTGTCTATCTCTCGTCTTCGTTACTCTTCTATCTCCCATCTTCGTTACTTGTCTATCTCTCACCCTTGTTACTTTATCTCTCATCTTCGTTACTTGTCTATCTCTCACCTTCGTTACTTTATCTCTCATCTTCGTTACTTGTCTATCTCTCACCTTCGTTACTTTATCTCTCATCTTCGTTACTTGTCTATCTCTCACCCTCGTTACTTTATCTCTCATCTTCGTTACTTGTCTATCTCTCACCTTCGTTACTTTATCTCTCATCTTCGTTACTTTAAATCGATCGTAAATTTATGGAGATTTTTTCACGTTTCTATTTTTACTCCACTAATAACGGATTTTCATTACTTAACTACTTCCTTCATTTGGTAACGAGTAGTGTTACTGTGTCTACTTTACCTCTCCTCTTTGTCTACTTTCTTCAATTAAATATCTACTTTTTTACACTTGATAACGAGTAATTTTAACCACCTCTACCTCCCGTTATTGATCAATGTTATCTGTTAATAATCTACTTTCATCCATTATTTACCTACATTTTCTACGTTATTCGTCTACTTTCACGCATAATCTTTATACTTTTTATAACTATATTTTTACTGCTTCCTTCCGTTTATAAACAAGATTTTCTACAGTAGTCTACAAGATCCTCCTCCCTGACAAATAGTACTGTATATCTGTTGCTTGTCTACCACACCTGTTGCTTCTGTCTACTACACCTGTTGCTTCCTGTCTACTACACCTGTTGCTTGTTTACTACACCTGTTGCTTCTGTTTGCTACACCTGTTGCTTCTGTTTACTACACCTGTTGCTTCTGTCTACTACACCTGTTGTTTCCTGTCTACTACACCTGTTGCTTCCTGTCTACTACACCTGTTGCTTCTGTCTACTACACCTGTTGCTTCTGTCTACTACACCTGTTGCTTCCTGTCTACCACACCTGTTGCTTCCTGTCTACTACACCTGTTGCTTCTGTCTACTACACCTGTTGCTTCTGTCTACTACATCTGTTACTTCTGTCTACTACACCTGTTGCTTCCTGTCTACCACACCTGTTGCTTCCTGTCTACCATAGCGACAGGTGTTTCATTCGCTCGTGACAAGAGTCCTCAAAGCGTTAGCTCAGTGCAGGAAGTCAACTAAAAATAATACCCTGGACCGTTTAAAGAAAGTCCGGTCTCGATACGTAATAATATCCGAATAGTTTATCTGGAAACAGTGTGTAGACTTGAGAAGTGTTAAATTATCTCGTTATATTTACTTTATTATTGATACATTTTTAATGCATTTCCTGGTGTGTGTGTGTGTGTGTGTGTGTGTGTGTGTGTGTGTGTTTGCGATGTTTTGATTAATCATTGACCGCTTAAAGGTGAAGCTGTCGCCAGGGTTTAGAACGTAAAGATCCACTCCGGATATTAACACATGGAGACCCAGCGATGGTCAAGGCCGATGATAATTATGTGACCCTCGAGGCTGCCGCCAGAGTGCACCTGGATGAGGAAGGTTAATTATTATTGAGAACTTTACGTATATTCTATTAATTTACTCACCAGGTGTAATCTTTACTAAGATACGAAGATAGTAAATCAGTTTAATAGTGATAAAATTAATGAAAAAAATTTACTATTATATATAGACGCATTTATGTCTCCAAAATGAAAAGTTAACAACATTGTAAAATTCTACACCCTGTGGTCGTCACACCAAACTTAAATTATACAACATTTTGGCCAATTTTTGCAAAAAGTTTACAAGCATAGATTTTAATTAATACAAAGATTTTACCAGTTTTCATGAAGGTCGACTTATATTTACAACTTCTGGTCGACAGGTGCTAGCTTCCCTAACTGATGTTTTTCAATAACTTTGTAAATTCTTGCAAAATCCATCTGCATCTAAATTTTGACCCAATAGAACCACATTTAGAGACTGTTTGACGGATGATAAGATAATACTAGGGGAAATATCTTAAGAGTGCCTCCCATAGACTTTATGGCCGTCACAGGCAGTTTGGATACAACACACTGTATTCGACTGCTTCCGTTTTCCCAGCCGTAAAGTTATGTACCCATTCATATTTGGGTGAACTGGAGGCGCCCCAGACATAAAGCAAGGAGCCGTAGGACAGGAGGCGAGCACTATAGCCATAACTGTTGCCTCATAGTCTGTCTGCGACTGTCATTGGTTTAGGGGCTGATAATCTTGTTTCCCTGAAGCATAGCAGAGCTGAGCAAAGAGAAGGTTAGGCGACACCTTAACCAGGCCACAACATACAGCATCTTCAAGGTTACTGCGTCTATTCTGGTAACGCCTCAGCCAATCTGGAGTGAAGCTGCCTTGATCCACATTCTGGAATCTCTATGCTTACACTTTGTTCATTTTGTTCTTGTTCCTCCCGCATGTAGTCTCCCTAGACAGGTCATGGTGACATGTGGTCAGGGGATTGCATATTTTGATATCAATGGAGGCTCACAGTTTCC